>NC_091290.1:119210794-119288294 GCF_032444005.1 Ranitomeya imitator | reverse complement strand
AACACTTATAGGCCGGCTTCACACTCAGCGTATGAAAATACGGTCCGTGTATTACGGCCGTAATACGCTGAAAAGTCCCGAAGATAGTGGTCCGTAGCTCCTCCGTAGGCAGGGTGTGTCAGCGTATTTTGCACATGGCATCCTCCGTATGTAATCCGTATGTCATCCGTACTGCGTGTTTTTATCGCAGGCTTGCAAAACCGACATACGGCTATACAAGGGATCCATGTGTAAAAAAAAAAACCAAAAAACATATATACTGTGTGTATGTATATATGTATATATATATATATATATATATATATATATATATATATATATATATATGTATATATATTAATATTTCATCCAGCGAGATATAGCAGAAAGCCAGTAATTCAATTACCGGCTTTTGCTTTCTCCTTCCTAAACCCGACATGATATGAGACATGGTTACATGCAGTAAACCATCTCATATCACCATTTTTTTTGCATATTCCACACTACTAATGTTAGCAGTGTGTCTATGCAAAATTTGGCCGTTCTAGCTAGTAAATTAAGGGGTTAAATGGCGGAAAAAATTGGCGTGGGCTCCCGCACAATTTTCTCCGCCAGAGTAGTAAAGCCAGTGACTGAGGGCAGATATTAATAGCCTGGAGAGGGTCCATGGTTATTGGCCCCCCCCTGGCTAAAAACATCTGCCCCCAGCCACCCCAGAAAAGGCACATCTGGAAGATACGCCTATTCTGGCACTTGGCCACTCTCTTCCCATTCCCGTGTAGCGGTGGGATATGGGGTAATGAAGGGTTAATGCCACCTTGCTATTGTAAGGTGACATTAAGCCAGATTAATAATGGAGAGGCGTCAATTATGACACCTATCCATTATTAAAGGGAACCTGTCACCCCGAAAATCGCGGGTGAGGTAATCCCACCGGCATCAGGGGCTTATCTACAGCATTCTGTAATGCTGTAGATAAGACCCCGATGTTACCTGAAAAAGGAGAAAAAGAGGTTCGATTATACTCACCCAGGGGCGGTCCTGCTGCTGGTCAGGTCGGATGGGTGTCTCCGGTCCGCTGCGGCGCCTCCTATCTTCTTTCCATGACGTCCTCTTCTGATCTTCAGCCACGGCACCTTTCCGGCACCTGCGCACTGCAGTACTATCCTCTGCCCTCAAGAGGGCAGAGCAAAGTACGCCTGCGCCGGAGCCGTGGCTGAAGATCAGAAGAGGTCGTCTTGGAATGAAGATGGGAGGCGCCGCAGCGGCCTGGAGACGCCCATCCGACCTGACCAGCAGCTGGACCGCCCCTTGGTGAGTATAATCTAACTTCTTTTTCTCCTTTTTCAGGTAACATCGGGGGCTTATCTACAGCATTACAGAATGCTGTAGATAAGCCCCTGATGCCGGTGGGCTTACCTCACCCGCGATTTTCGGGGTGACAGGTTCCCTTTAATCCAATACTAGTAAAGGGTTAAAAAAACACACAAACACATTATTAAAAATTATTTTAATGAAATAAAAACAAAGGTTGTTTTAATATTTTATTGAACGCCCAATCCAATCACTGAAGACCCTCGTTCTGTAACAAAAAAAACATAATAAACCAACAATATCCATACCTTCCGCAGATCTGTAAAGTCCAACGATGTAAATTCATCTGAAGGGGTTAAAATATTTTGCAGGCACGAGCTTTGCTAATGCAACGTTGCTCATGTCTGCAAAACCACGGAGAATGTAGGTAAAGTAGGTCATTTACCTATATTTACCTGCATTTGCGGTGAGGCGCCCTCTGCTGGCTGTTCCTAGATCGTGGGAACTTTCCTAGAAAGCTCCCTGGCTCGAGTTCATATGAGGACAACCAGCAGAGGGACGTTTTATTTGCGCAATACGGTGACAAACGCAGCATGCTGCGATTTTCTACGGCCGTAGAAAGCCGTATAATACTGATCAGTTTAATACGGCAGATAGGAGCAGGGGCATAGAGAATAATTGTGCCGTATGTTTTGCGAGTTTTACGGACGTAGTTTCTGCGCTCTTACGTCAGTAAAACTCGCAAGTGTGAAGCCGGCCATAGGCATCATGTCTCGGGTGTCCCTGTATTGTGTGAAGATGCGGGATTTTCCCTTTTTTTTGGATGGGGGGGGGGGGGGGGGGGGGTCTTAATAGAAAATGTGTTTTTATTTGAATTATGCAACACCTTTCATTTCTGCATCTGGAGAGGAGAAGAGCATCCATCCGTTGACTGCCAGGTATCAGCAGAATCTAGAAAAACTGAGATGTTCTATATAGTTTATAAATTAATTACCCCTTTTATTACTTTTAACGCCTCCAATGTTCAGTGACGTTGTGTTCACCTAGAGGATTGTGGGAAATTCAGACACTAATGTAAAAGTGCTGATAAAACTTTCTATAATTGAATTGAGGATTAAATCCCCTCCCCCCCTCCGAAAAAAACAAAACAAAAAAAAACAAAGCACACTACATGCATCCACTGCCCTCCGGGCTAGTTTATACCATTATAATGCCACTGTCACTGGGCACTGAAGCTTGAAATAAGGTGGTTTTATAAGATGCCTGTAAGGGATTAGACCAGTGTAATATCGGGAAACCAAATAGTCTACAAACTTCATAACATAGTTGTAAGTTTTTAACCCTTGATTTTTAAGATTCAAGATTACATCGGTGCATATTTTTTTACATTGACCGCTTGTTGAGAACCTTCCACCAGTTTTGGCATGTAAAACTGGTCACAACAAGGAATAGTAGCCATATAGCTGAATAAAACATAGTTTTCATTTTTTAATTTCTCATCTCCATTGTGGAGATACAGTATTGCCTTGTAAAGTTTAGATTAGCTTGTCATAAATTCAAGGGGGCGTAGTCAAAGACTTGTTTCTGGGGGTGTGTACTTTTTCCCCTGCAGGAGCTTGACCAATCATAAACAGGAAGCATCATGCAGGGAAAGAAGAACACGCCCCAAAGGTCTGAAAAAGCTGTTTTTTTTTGTGAGATGCAATTAGACAACCCTGAACGCTTATCTTTTCTGCTACCATGTAGTAGTGTAGAGCAGTGCTGAGTTTGATTACAAACACGTCTTGTAGATTAAATGTTATGGCAGTGTGTGAAGTTAAGCTAAGTGTGATTACAAACACATCTGTAGCTGAAGCTCACCTTTCACAATGCAGTCAGCTCAGCTGTATACCCCTCCCCCCACACTGACTGCCATGAAATGAAAACTGAATGTGTTTGTAATCGCACTCCGCTATTATCATTAGACACTTAGTCTAATGTGTATTGGTCCCTGGAGTCTCCCTTTAAAGTTGATGTTGAGGAAGATAAGGATGCAACATGTCCAATTTCAGACTGCTGATCCATTTGTTCTCCTGGAGATGAGCTGCACCAGAGGATTCTGGCAGTGGCTCCCTGGTAGAGGATATGGGAGCACTTAGCTGACCGAATGCTCTAGTGTATGTGAGAGTGGATAAAGATGGCTGCATACTTTACATGGGCTCATGATTCTGCTTTCTTCAGATGATAATTCTCACACCAGAACTTCAATTAATACTTAAATTGTGCAAAACAATTTTGCAAATCCCTGGCCAGCGACCATGTCAGTCGTGCGTGGTTGCCGGTCCAGTGCTCTGTGAACCTTCGCCTATCTACTGGCATCCATGGCTCTTCTGACCAGTTGGTTAGATACGTTATATGTACGTCATGGCAAAGCAATGGACACTTTGTATAAGGCCTACTAATCGGACGATGTACCAGGGATGCCTGCTGGGTTCTCGGTAGGAGGTTCGCAGGATTCTTGGAAGGAGCTTCGCATGGGTTCTTGGAAGGAGCTTCGCATGGGTTCTTGGAAGGAGCTTCGCATGGGTTCTTGGAAGGAGCTTCGCATGGGTTCTTGGAAGGAGCTTCGCATGGGTTCTTGGAAGGAGCTTCGCATGGGTTCTTGGAAGGAGCTTCGCATGGGTTCTTGGAAGGAGCTTCGCATGGGTTCTTGGAAGGAGCTTCGCATGGGTTCTTGGAAGGAGCTTCGCATGGGTTCTTGGAAGGAGCTTCGCATGGGTTCTTGGAAGGAGCTTCGCATGGGTTCTTGGAAGGAGCTTCGCATGGGTTCTTGGAAGGAGCTTCGCATGGGTTCTTGGAAGGAGCTTCGCATGGGTTCTTGGAAGGAGCTTCGCATGGGTTCTTGGAAGGAGCTTTGCATGGGTTCTTGGAAGAGCTGCACAGTGTTCTTGTCCGGCATCCATGGTACCTGTTTGTTTGCTTGGCTATGGACCTGCAAATCTATTTTGAGTTGGTCTTTTTTCCCTTTTACGAGTCTTTTCCAGATGAGCCACAGTTATTATAGACCATGTTTTTCCTTCCAGGGCAGGCATCGGCACTGGTTTTATCTCTCCATGATGTACCCTGTCTAAGTGTAAATTAGTGACTTTTTTTTTTTTTTTATTGAAAGACCCTAGAAAAGCGCTCTATTCCTGTGAATTATAGATCTACAATTGCAGATGATACAGGCCGTTCAGGGTAATATTAAGAATTGCCAGTACGGATTCATAGACTATAGCGGCTCTCGTGTCATGTGAAACGCGATCCAGGCCCGGATTAGAACAGACTCTTGTTGAGATTGTATCTGTGCAATATGTCTGCACTGACCTATTTTCCTCCTTCCCTTCCTCTCTCGGGAGCTATGGGAGGGGAATGTCCATGCTAATGGCTTGGTTAACCCCTTGAGCGCTGGGCACAGCAGGTTCCTGGCAAAAAAAGAGAAGGCGATTGGCTTCTGTCCTTCTGGCTGGTGCGGGCTTAACAGATCGCAAACGAATTATCCAGAATTTATTTTGGCTGAGGTATTAAGAGGACAGCAGGGGGAACTCATGTTTGAACATGTCACCGAGGCATTCTAGGGAATGTCCGCCTCACTTCTGTCAGGCATCCAGGTCACACACGAAGCAGTTGTCCAGGAGCGCGGAGGTTGTTGAGCTCGGAGATTTGTCAGGTTATATACAATGGAGGAAAAATCTAAGGTCGTTAACGACTAAGCAAGGTAAAGGAACACCTGGAATAATGGCTGCTTGGTATAAAACCTGCAATATTTTTACCCATAAAGGATCTCCACCAAAAACCCAGCCATGCATTTTAGATGGGTATTTCTTGCGAACTTGATTCCAGCGACGTGTCACTTACTGGGCTATTTGCTGTCGTTTTGATAAAATCCCTGTTTTATCAGCTGGAAATTATCACTTGGGGAATAGTAAACCTGCTGCCTTGTAGTCCTCCATATTTATGAGCTTTGTATAATCCCACCCCCCACCACTGATTGGCTGCTTTCTGTGTGCACTGTGCATAGACAGAAAGCTGCCTATCAGTAGTGCGGGAGGGGTTGTGCATGGCTCAGTATTTTGTGCACTGCTTGATCTGCAGTAGATAAAACCGTGATTTTATCAGAACTGCAGCAAGCTCTGTCTCTACATCATGATGGTCTCAGTCACCTGGTGACAGATTCCCTGTAACTTCTGCAGTCAGAGGCGAGTTTGGACTCCCATTTGATAAAAATGTTTTAATAATAAAGCGGCCTATGATGCAACATATCCATACTCAAAACAGTGCTCAGCGCCATAATAAAACTGCTGCGTTACATCCATAAGTGACATTGATTTAGGAATATTATCTGATGGGATAGCAGCATTATTTTCCTGATTGCTGCACAAGATGGCAACATCTGCTTTCTGGGTACCTTGTGGCACAGCCACATCTGTCCCTTAATAACCCATTGGGGATTGCAGCCTCCACTCCACATTGCCCAAGTGGGAATTATAGCGTACATCCTTTTTTGGCCCTGTGTGTAGAGCAGCACCTGCTCCCCGTTGGTTGTACATCTGTTCTTTGTCGAACCACCACTAAAGCAACATCTACGCCTCAGCTCTCTGATGAGCCTATGGTGGATTTGAATAGTGTCCTTCCATATTTTATGCTTCCAAGTTGGCATAGCAGAGCTTTGGTGCATCCATTGGAAAAATAATGTATGGTCTGATTTTGAGGAGCTATCAGGTGCAAATGGCGCACAAAGGAATCTAGCAAATTTTTGATGGCCCCCATTTCACAAGCCTCCTAATTTCTGATTGTTAGGTTTTCTGCAGTTCACAACCACTTTGTATATGACTGTGACGTATGCTAGATTGTATGTTGGATCTCTAGGAGTGTGTGAGATCCACACCATTAAATAAGTGATCAAGACTCAAGTCTCTACGTGATCCCAGATTGACCATTCCACTAGGAATCAGTGGTGATCGGCACGTGGAAACACAAGTCTTTAGGGTGGCAATTGTCTCACTTCTGAGTGGCACGCAGGACAGGAGCAGCGTGATGACCCATCATCGAGGTCTACTGCTCACAGCTTTGAGGTCTACCGGTAAGCCACAGTCTCCTGTTTGGCCACCACTGAGTTATAGGTGGGCATGTACCATAACTAGATGTTGACCAAACGAGCATGAAGCTGACCACCATTCCTTTTGACTCCAACGAGCATGAAGCTGACCACCATTCCTTTTGACTCTCACGAGCATGAAGCTGACCACCATTCCTTTTGACTCCAACGAGCATGAAGCTGACCACCATTCCTTTTGACTCCCAACGAGCATGAAGCTGACCACCATTCCTTTTGACTCTCACGAGCATGAAGCTGACCACCATTCCTTTTGACTCGCTTTACTTTTGCATTTTCATCTTGGTCAAATGTGTGTTCTTAACGGGGACAGGGGAAAAAACTGCTGCTGGACTCAATCCTCTGGAAGCCACCCATGTTTCTCAACCACAAATGAATGGTCCAATACAAAAGCATATTTGTCTACTGTCTTGATGTTCTCCATAAAAATTTATTACTAATGGCCATTTCCAGCAGCAAGTAGACTGACACGTAAAATGCACCAGCATGGCATGGAAATCTTAGCACCTGGGACAAATGGGTGGTTTATCAATGGGCTTCAACTAATCATGAGTATACATTGGTTACATCTACTGGAATGCCTCCTAAAGAGGAGTGATCATCAGAAAATTACCTTTGGCTGGTCTTTGTGTTTTATGTTTTTCTTAAATTTTTGGAAAGTTTTTTTCATACCACAATTTTAGAAAAAATTAGAGGTTTCAGTGAAGTTCATTATTAAAGGCAGAATTACAATGACAGAGAACACATCTATGCACAGCTGACAACACAGGATCCACTTAGGGTCAGCTGTTATATTGCCTATTATGCTATTTCCCCTCTCCTCACAATGACCTGGTGAACACACACATTAGACACTTCAATACAAAAGGCAGGGTTAGGATTTGTGGCTGTGTACATGTATTGTTTCCTAAAACAATTGGAAGTCTTAAAAAAAATAAAAAAAAGCCTTCGTGTTCAACCACGCTTCCAACATTAATTCATCCCCCCCCCCCCCCAAACTGCAGAGGCCCATATCGCAATACTCCTTAAATCTGGTAGAGACACCCTCCTTCGCTCAAACTACAGGCCTATCTCTTTTCTTAATGTTGACTTAAAAATATACGCTAAAGTATTGGCAAATAGACTCCAGCCCCTACTCTCTAACCAGGGTCATTTGGATCAAGTTGGGTTCCTGGGTGGTAGGGAGGCCCGCGATAACACACTAAAAAATATTGATATCATTCACTACGCTCAAAGAAGAAACATACCTCTTTTAATTCGGTCACTCGATGCTGAAAAAGCATTTGACAGAATATCATGGTCAGCCATCTATTACTCCCTCCAAAAACTCAATCTAGGAGAACTCTTTATAGCTAAAGTAATGGCTCTCTATTGTAACTCCTCAGCGAGATTAACGATACATGGAACCCTCTCCCCATCACAATGCAATAAGACAGCGGTGCCCTCTCTCTCCTCTCCTGTATATCCTTGTGATGGGACATTAACTATCTTCTATTCACGATGGTTCTGACAGTAAAGGTGGACTATAAATGGCCTCCTATACATTTGAAGCCCACATATGTCTATTAGTGATGAGCGAATATACTCGTTACTCGAGATTTCTCGAGCATGCTCGGGGGTCCTCCGAGTATTTTTTTAGTGCTCGGAGATTTAGTTTTTCTTGCCACAGCTGAATGATTTACATCTGTTAGCCAGCATAAGTACATGTGGGGATTCCCTAGCAACCAGGCAACCCCCACATGTACTTATGCTGGCTAACAGATATAAATCATTCAGCTGTGGCAAGAAAAACTAAATCTCCGAGCACTAAAAAATAGTCGGAGGACCCCCGAGCGTGCTCGAGAAATCTCGAGTAACGAGTATATTCACTCATCACTAATGTCTTCCATCTGTCATGGCAGAAGTGGATCATTTTGGCACTTGGTCCAGCTTCAAAATAAACACTTAAACATGTCCGGCTCTCAACGTCTCCTTTCCGACAACCACAAGGGCTACCGTCCGAACACATTTTCCCTTTTCTTGGCCATTACAGGGTATAAAATACTTAGACTACTATGTATGCTATCTCAGCTGTTTTGACCTCAACTACAAACCCTTCCTTGGTCAAATCCATCTTTACCTTCATTCATGGGCTGTTAAAGATTACTCATGGTTCGGCAGAGTAAATATATTAAAAATGAATATTCTACCTAGACTGCTTCACCTCTTCCAAACTATCCCAGTAAGAATCCCTTTACATTTTTGGAAACCTCTGTGTAGTAGCTTTTGCAAGTTCATTTAGCCGACTGGTCGTCCATGTATTCGTGGTGATATCTTAGTCATACCTTCTGGATTGTAGGAAATAGTATATGGCGGCAGTCCATACCATAATGCTCGATTTATTTTCATCATCAACAAGGGAAGCTTTGGGGTCATATAGCGCAAACAATGTGTCCAAAGGCATTAACTACACTCCCCAGAATCCACATCCATCAGTTGTTAAACCCTCGCGACAATCCTACAGTACATACTGTACATACTGTACAATCCTAGCCCTATGTCGAAACGATAAGAATATCTCTTTAATTGACCCACAGGGCCCATTATACCCAATCTCAGACAACCCCACTTTCTTACTGGGACTATCTCCCAATCGATTTCTGCGTAGCAATAAATATAACCCTCTTCGTTTTGCTCATGTACTATCTAACGCATCTTTAATACTCCTCAACGAGATGTTTCGAGACTGCTCTATCCCTCCAAGAGCCAACTATGATTATAGACCATTGCGGAACATTTCTATTCCCATGTTAAGAAAGATAGACCTCTGAATCGGGATCTTACAAATTTTGAAACACTTGTCCTCTCATCGTCTCCACCCTTGCACTCTTTCTCGTTGCTCTATAATCACCTAATAGCCCAAACTACAAATGTCAGACAACCCTGTTTCGCTGCATGGGAAAAAGAATTGGGCAAACCTTTTCATAGAATCCTAGAATGGTAGAGTTGAAAGGGACCTCCATGGTCATCGTGTCCAACCCTCTGGTCAATGCAGGAGGCACTAACCCATCTCAGACAGATGTCTGTCCAGTTTGAAGGCTTCCATTGAAGGAGAACTCGCCACCTCTCGTGGCAGCCTGTTCCACTCACTGATCACCCTCACTGTCAATGTTATTTCTAATATCTAATCTGTATCTTCTCCCTTTCAGTTTCTTGAGGACTCACAATGGGCTGAATGTTTTCAATTTGCTCACAAAACTTCCATTGCCATGAAAACTCAAGAGACCTCCTTTGAGTGTATCTCCAGATGGTATCGGGTCCCCGTATTACTTCATAAGTGTTTTCTTACAGTATCAGGTTGCTGGAGATGTGGAGTGGAGGACGATAACACACATTTGGTGGAGGTGTCCCATAATAAGAGGTTTCTGGACTCGGGTAATTAAAACTATTAGTTTCTCTGTGCCCGACTCTTCTGATCTCTTTGCTCTTTATGACCCCAACTAGTTTCACCAGATACAAATGATCTTTAATAAGCTACCTTATACAGGCCGCTAAGAATATCATTCCTCGTCACTGGAACCGCCTACCCTGGACAAGTGGTTCTGTGAAATAGGCCTTCTACATAGGGTGGAACATGTGATTGCTCGATCCCCCACTGACTGTGAGACCCCCACTGACTGTGAGACATGGGACTGGATTGAATTCCAGGAATTTGGTGTCCTCCGCCTTTCATCGGACTGATGTGACGCACCCTTTTCTCCGGTGCGTTTCTTCTCTTTACTGCTCCGCGCCTGGCTGCACTGTGTATGGTTTCCGTTGGGTTGTGTAGTCTCGTAATTGGAATATTGATGGCCTAATATGTTCCCTTCCCTCCTTTTTCTTCCTACAACTTGATGTTTTATTGGACGTTATACTCATATTTTATGATAGTGATACTGATATACAGTAATCCCGTTTATTCGTCTTTTTGTATTTTTATAATTGAATTGTATTCAATAAAAATTGAGTTTTTAGTGGCCAGTGTGAAAATGGCATTTTTTTAAAAGACAACCCCAAACATTACATTTAACACCAAACTGATTTATACAAAAGCTTATTTTCTGATGACCGATTTCTTGGTTGGAAGGGTGTCCTGAAATATATGGTGTGAGTATTGGCTGTGTAAGGTCAAAATCCAAACTTTATTAATTAATGAAATGGAAAGTTTAAAGGGAATCTGTCAGTAGAATCAACTTTCCTAATGCATCACATGTTGGTTACAGGAAGTTGAATAAAATGACATCTTTTGATATCTGTGATCTGATGTTTGTTTTATTACAGTGAAATACATGTTTGTTTTTTTTAAATATGTAAATGAGCAGTTAAGATCTATGGGCCGGATGTAGATCTCCCTGAAAATCCGCCTCCAGAGATTATTGTAAATGAAAGGTAGTTACCAGCGTGAGACATGTAGATCAGGATAGCAGATTGTTAGTCATTACATGTCTCACTTTGGTAATGTCCCTTTCATTTACAATAGTCTCTGGAGGCAGATTCTTGGGGAGATCTATGTCCGGCCTATAGATCTTAGCAGCTTATTTAAGAAAAACATGGATTTTTCAGGAATAAAACCTAAGATCGCAGATATCTAGATAACATTTTATTCAGCTTCCTCTGACCTTCATGCCCGTATAGGCGGCTTAGGACGGTTGCTCTTCCTGACCGTTTCATTATACTAGAATGGTGCTGTTCCCCTTTACCAAAAAGGTCATTTTTGTTAGTGAGTTACGGGAGGATGCAATCATGTAGAGTAAATCATTTGCAGCCTGGGCAAATCTAAGTATGTCTTCCGACAACATATATGCTGCTGATTATTAAATAATAAAAAATAAGCCTACAACTGTCCACTTTTACCCTGGATTTTTTTTTACGTTGTCATGTTTGAGATCAGTTGTTTTCCGTGCCAGTCCTGTCCTCCACAGTGAACCTGTGCAGTCGTACCACTTGGGCACGTGCATTATTGTTTTATGAGACACCTGCCTGATTGTACCTGGGGAGCATCCATGCAGATCCCAACCTCCCTCTTGGTATCATGGGATGTGTCATTAGGGACTCTCATCTTCCCAGGAGAGGCTCAGAAGGTTCCAGAGTCCAACGTACACAAGGTCTTGAGGGACTTTTAAGATGACATCAACAACACATGCCTCGTCTTGCTGCTACTGTACAAGGAACTTGCAGGGGTGGTCGGACCCTTTCTGCGTCTTTCTATGTCTACCTGGTATGGAGCACTTCATGGTTAATCAAGTGTAAAATATCCATATTAATGAGAGCCATTGAGATCTTTATAGGGAATGACTTAAAGGGGTTGTCTGGCCTTGGGGTTCAAGTCTATTATTATTTATTATGCATCCGTAACACTTTACGTACATTATCATCACTGTCCCCATTTGGGCTCACAATCTACATTCCCTATCAGTATGTCTTAAAAGTTTGCGTGGAAACCAGAGAACCCACCCAAACACTCCCCGTGTTTTGCCCAAACATACAAACTCCTTGCAGATCTTGCCCTTGGTGGGATTTGAATTCATAACCTCAGTGCAGCAAAGCAACACTGCTAACCACTGAGCCAACGTGCTGCTACGATGACTGCAGACTTGTGAATCCTCACAGTGCGTGCTGTTAGGATTCTCTAGTGCCAGTAGTGGGCGGGTGTGTGACCGCAAGTATGTGGTCATGTGCCGACTAGACGTGAATGCAAGTCAGGTGACTGAATCCAGACAAGTCTAGTCGGAATGTGGCCGGAAGTATGCCAATCACATGACTGCCCATTGTCAGCATCAGAGAATCTGGACAGCGCGCTCTGTGCGTGCTGTGAGGATTCAGAAGTCTGCGGTCACATAAAGCGACTGCAGATTTGATCCCGCAAGCATTGACAACCCCTTTAAAGTTCTGGTGGATGGACATAACCAGGACCAAATTGTATTTTTTTTTATATATTTTTTTTTTTTATATATATTTTTTTCACATTCTCAGTGCTAAAGATCTTTCTTTTGGTTGTAGACAATTAGCCAAATCCTAGATCCTTAGGGTACCGTCACACAGTGCAATTTTGATCGCTACGACGGCACGATTCGTGACGTTCGAGCGATATAGTTACGAGATCGCAGTGTCTGACACGCTCCTGCGATCAGGGACCCCGCTGAGAATCGTACGTCGTAGCAGATCGTTTGAAACTTTCTTTCGTCGTCTAGTGTCCCGCTGTGGCGGCATGATTGCATGGTGTAACATATATCGTATACGATGTGCGCATAGTAACCAACGGCTTCTACATCGCACATACGTCATGAAATTATCGCTCCAGCGTCGTAGATTGCAAAGTGTGACAGCAGTCTACGACGCTGGAGCGATATTGTTACGACGCTGGAGCGTCACGGATCGTACCGTCGTAGCGATGAAAATTGCACTGTGTGACGGTACCCTTAGTCAGTGCTGTCACGTTTTAAAGGTGTTGTCCCATTAAAACAAAACCTGGATAGGTGTTAAATGTGTTATTTTGGGAGAGGGTCTGACTCCTGGGATCACCAAGACTCCTGTGTGGAAAATAATCCTAAGAATCATTTGCGATCACTACTCCATTCACGGTCTATAGGATCATGTTTTTATTTGAAGATCTATATACAGTTGTGTGAAAAAGTGTTTGCCCCCTTCCTGATTTCCCATTCTTTTGCATGTTTGTCACAAAATATTCGCCAAAGATAACACAAGTATTACAAAATGCAGTTTATAAATGAAGGCCTTTATTATTAAGGGAAAAAGAAATCCAAACCTACAGGGCCTGTGTGAAAAAGTGATTGCCCCTAAACCTAATAATTGGTTGGGCCAACCCTTAGCAACAACAACTGCAATCAAACGTTTGCGATATCTGGCAATGAGTCTTTTACAACGCTCTAGAGGAATTTTGACCCACTCATCTTTGCAGAATTGTTGTAATCCTGCCGCATTGGAGGGTTTCTGAGCATGAACCACCTTTTTAAGGTCCTGCTACAGCATCTCAATCGGATTAAGGTCAGGACTTTGACTAGGCCACTCCAAAGTCTTAATTTTGTTTTTCTTAAGCCAATCAGAGGTGGACTTGCTGGTGTGTTTTGGATCATTGTCCTGCTGCATAACCCAAGTGCGCTTCTGCTTGAAGTGACAAACAAATAGCCGGACATTCTCCTTCAGGATTTTTTTTTGTAGACAGCAGAATTCATGGTTCCATTTACCACAGCAAGTCTTCCAGGTCCTGAAGCAGTAAAATAGACCTAGGCCATCACACTACCACCACCACATTTTACTGTTGGTATGATGTTCCTTTTCTGAAATGCGGTGTTACTTCTATGCCAGATGTAACGGGACACGCACCTTCCAAAAAGTTCAACTTTTGTCTTGTCTGTACACAGAGTATTCTCCCAAAAGCCTTGAGGATCATCTAGATGTTTTCTGGCAAGATTGAGACAAGTATTTATGTTCTTATTGCTCAGCAGTGTTTTTGTCTTGAACCTCTGCCATGCAGGCCATTTTTCCCAGTCTATTTCTTATGGTGGCGTCATGGACACTGACCTTAAAGAAAATCTGTCATCTTCTGGGACGTATCTGACATATTAATATGGGCATACAGGTAATAGAAATATTATACTAGTCCTACCTGTATGCCTCATATTAATGGTCTTGTTGCTGAGAAATGTTATATTCTTTCTTTAACGATGTCTTCTAGGCTCCGGGGCATGCGATGCCTGGAAGAAATCCCTGCCTCCTCTAATGTAATACTTACCTCCTCCGATCAGTGTCAGTCATGGCCCCAGAATTCTGCACCTGCGCCCTGCACTCCCTCAGGAATACATCCCTCATCCTCCCTTCTATGGGCGCTGCATTCAGGGATCTTCTGCGCAGGCGCTGGCAACTTCGTATCCAGTGACCTCCGGTGTGCCCCAATAAGGCGCTCTCCCCACTTCCTCATTGCACAGTCATAGCTAGGAACCATGTGTTTGAATAAACGAGCATAAGAAACGTCTTTCAGTCTACGTCTGTGAGTAGCTGATAACACAGGATCCATCAATCACAACAGGCGACGTCGCATCTTCCCTTCCTTTTTCAATGACCTTTTTACATGCTCATTAGATGCTTAAATACAATAGATAGGCTCAGGGTTTCATTGCTGTCAATGTACATGTATTGTTTCCTGAGACAACAGGAAGTTAGTCTAAAAAATCCTCAGTGGTCATTATGAAAAGCGTAAGATTTCAATTTTTTTTTCTTTTTAATACGGATTGTACAGTAATATGTGAAAAAACATGTTTCCAAAAATATTTGACAAATTAAATTTAAAATATGAAAAAATAAAAGAAAAAAACACTACAAAAAAAATAATTAAATCAATTAAATTCATTGTCTGTGGTTATAAATAATAAATAATCTTTATTTTTATATAGCGCTAATATATTCCGCAGCGCTTTACAGTTTACACACATTATGTTCGCTGTCCCGGTTGGGGCTCACAATCTAAATTCCCTATCAGTATGTCTTTGGTATGTGGGAGGAAACC
The DNA here is from genome assembly GCF_032444005.1 of Ranitomeya imitator. Lineage (NCBI taxonomy): Eukaryota > Metazoa > Chordata > Amphibia > Anura > Dendrobatidae > Ranitomeya > Ranitomeya imitator. The sequence goes on along the minus strand of NC_091290.1, from coordinate 119,273,325 downwards.
GGAGAACCCGGAGGAAACCCACAGAAACACGGAGCGAACATACAAACTCCTTACAGATGTGGTCCAAGGTGGGATTAGAACCCAGGACCCCAGCGCTGCAAGGCTGCAGTGATAACCACTGAGCCGCCGTACTGCCCTTATCAGCCGCATATAGAGGGTTTACCTGGCTCTGCTGATAACGAGCCTGCTGAAAACTGTTCCTGAAAGACCAGAGAGTATGAGCCCTAAGATATATTTACACATACGGTAATTATGGTCAGTGGGGCTTCAAGGAGCTGGACCCCAACGATCCTTCATTTATCATCTTTTTTTATTGATAGGTGACAAATGTTTACGGCATGATTATTTCTTGGTTCACTTTGATCTACTTTATCAGTGAGCTTTTTTTTTAACCTTCTAAATAGTCAAAGAACCAAAAAACAACAACAATACGATCCATTATCCGAGTGTCATCTGAAAATTACGTCTGTTAAATATTTTAGGTATCGGTATTTTTTTCATTTGTAGTGTTTTTTTTTTTGTCTTTTTTTATTTATTCATTTTACAAATCTTAAATTTAAAATGGAAAAATTGCAGTTTTCACACTGGCCACTGGGCCTAATCTAAGACTCTGTTTTTTGAGTTTCTATTCTGAGCGTGCCCTAAAGACAAAGGTCATTTTGAAGGGAGAGGGAGGAGGTGAGCTGTGACATCACCTTCTGTGAGTGATGGATCCTATTCTACCTACTGTAAATAGTGGTGTTACCTGTCATTCCATCCGGTCTGTGATGATAATGAGACTGTTCAGTAGTCTTCTGTACAGAACAGTAAATGTGGGTCTGGTATAAGACCTAGAGGCCAGTGATATAGCTGCATGATGTGCAATAATGGCTACTGAGCCAAATAAAACATTTTTTTTTTGTATTATGTTGCCTTTCTGTTACGGAGATATTAGCAATTTATTTATTTATTTTGCTTCTATAGTGCCATTAATTCAACTGTGCTTTACAAGCAATCCAAGTATTTGGCACCTAAAGTGTTAACTGTCATGGGGTTAAAAATGTTTCTACATGTTGGATTTCAATATGCCCCAATAGTTTGTTCTTAGGGTGGTTTCACACTTGCGTTTTTGTCTGCAGAGTTTTTTGCACAAAAAAAGCATGCGTTTTTTTCCCTATATTTAATATCGAAAACGCATGCGTTTATTTGTGTACGCGTTTGGTCGCGTTTTCAATCGCATGCGTTTTTTTACTGCATGCGTTCATTGTCAAAAATGCAACTTGTAGTATTTTTGAGAGGCGTTTTTTGGACAAAAAAAGCATGCGTTTTCATGCGTTTTTTTGGGGGTCAAAACACACATTGGAGTCAATGGGAACGCATGCGGTTTTTTGTGCATGCGTTTGCATGCGTTAAAAACAAAAACATAAAAACACACAAATAAACCACCCCACACCATAAAATTGATAAAGGGATCCTAACCCTACCCCTAACCCTAATCCCTTTAAGGGTAGGGGTAGGGTTAGGGGTAGGGAAAGGGGTAGGGTTAGGGGTAGGATCCCTTTAGGGTTAGGGGTAGGGTTAGGATCCCTACCCCTAACCCTAACTCTTTCTGTTTATAGTGGGTTTTTTTTACTTTATTTTGATGATTGGCAGCTGTCACACATTTATCTGCATGCGTTAAAAAACGCAAACGCATGAAAAAACGCATGTGAACGCGTCAAAACGCCGCGTTTTTTTCACCACATGCAAAAACGCATGTGTCAAAAAAAAAAGCAGCGTTTGCACGCGTTTACATGCGTTTTTTCACCATGCGTTTTTTTTTTAAACGCATGCGTTTTGAAATGCAAGTGTGAAACCAGCCTGACAGGGAAGCTATCATCAGAAAATTACCTATCGTCTTTAATTTTATTTTGTTTGTTTGGTGTGCAAAATGTAGCTTTGTTACTTTTTTGGCATTTTTTTCCCCATATCACAATCTAGATAAAAAAAAAAAAAAAAAATAGAATTCCTACATTTTTCTCATTGGCTACTTTGACTTCTTTAGAAACGGCACTTGATCAATAGCAGCAATGAACTAGACTCTGATCTTATCGTTTGTATTGAAACATCTAATGAGTGTGTGCAAAGACTGACTGGAAGGGAAGCTGAATTGTTAGAGATTGGTGGATCCCGTATGATCCGCTGTGTATAGAGGTGTCACCTGTCATTATAAACCTGCCTCTGATGATAATGAGACTGCTGAAAACTCAACAGCAAGATAGCATGCAAAGTAGTATTCTAGAAATTGTAATATAGTGGTAGCGAGTCTAATTAGCTCTGTGTATCTGAGACAATGGGCATATGGAATATTTCAGTTGGGTTTTGCGTAATTTACCTTTGGTATTTTTCATAAAAGCAGAAGGACTATGGCGGAGTATCAGCATGAGGTTCTGCCCGTCGCGTTTCTTGGTCTTATTCTAGATGACGCGTGTTGACGTTGCTTTCAGAGTAATAGCGCTCCCCTGCTCCCTGGCGTATTGCCACAAAATGCTTCTGTTAACCCTCTGTAGGCTGCAGGCGTGTCGGTGATAATCACATGCCATAAACTGCCCGAAACCGAAAAGCTCCCATATAATGGCAGCCGGGAAGCTCTGCGGTCGGCTCCGCTCGCCTAATGTCTCTTAGTATTACCGGGAAACTCTGAAACCAGTCTCCCAGTGCTGACAAAATCTGTTCCTCTTTATGGATTTTTTTTAAATTTTTTTATGGGAGGAATGCATTAAACACTTTTACTACCTCGCAGAATCAAAACAGTGAGCTGTCCGTATGAGAGGGTTTTATATCTGGAAGTCTGGGAGTGCTCCGGCTGACGTGTCCTGTGTGACGCTGTGTATGCACACCGGCTCCGCGTTATATAACGCTCTCCGTGCCGAGACTCTCCTCCTGTGTAACCTCAAACACTTGACAGTAGCATTTAACAATCCAGTTTTCAACATTTCTGGAAATAAAAAAAATCTTAAAAATATATCGATACTGCTGCCTCCTTTTATTTCAAGGGGTTCTCGTATACGGGGGTATTGTGTGATATAGGCGGCGCTTCGGAGAAAAACATTGTTTATAGCTCTTGGAGACTAGTCAGACAGGCGGGTCTTTGTTGGCTCCTCCCCAACCGCTACCCTGGGTTGACGGGCCCTTCTATACACATGTAGGCAGAGATCTGTCACTCCAGGGCAGCGGACGGGGAGAAGGCAACAAAGATCCGACTGTGCTACTTAACATTTCCCATTGTTGGATTTTCCAAAGCAACAAAAGTGTTTATGGTGTACATGATAAATCCAAACTGGTAAAACTATTTCCACTGTCCCTTCATTGCTTACACAGGCACAGAACCGTACACAGGCACAGAACCGTACACAGGCACAGAACTGTACACAGGCACAGAACCGTACACAGGCAGTGTACCGTGCACAGGCGCAGAACCGTACACAGGCACAGAACCGTACACAGGCGCAGAACCGTACACAGGCGCAGAACCGTACACAGGCGCAGAACCGTACACAGGCGCAGAACCGTACACAGGCGCAGAACCGTACACAGGCGCAGAACCGTACACCGGCGCAGTACCGTACACAGGCACAGTACCGTACACAGGCACAGTACCGTACACAGGCAGTGTACCGTACACAGGCAGTGTACCGTACACAGGCAGTGTACCGTACACAGGCAGTGTACCGTGCACAGGCAGTGTACCGTGCACAGGCAGGGTACCGTGCACAGGCAGGGTACCGTGCACAGGCAGGGTACCGTGCACAGGCAGCGTACCGTGCACAGGCAGCGTACCGTGCACAGTCGCAGAACCGTGCACAGGCGCAGATCCGTGCACATGAGTTTGGCTCTGTCCTGAGCTTGAGTTTCTATTGAATATATTAATGGGGTAATGAGAATCTTATAGGACGTGAGTTCAATATATAATTAACCATTGATATATTGGTGTTCCCAATACCACACTCTCTAGTGAGTTTTAACCTTTTCCCTGTTTGGTTCAATAAAGTATAATTTTTTTTTTTAGGTCTTTAGTTGGGGTTACTTGCCTTAGGCAATTTGTTATTTAGTGTTTTTACCCTACGCTTGCTTAGGACAGCACATATCCTTACAGTGGGCACAGTGCACGCAGTCGGGATTATTCGGTATTGCTGCCGAGACCAGGTAGTCACATAGATGCATATTCTGGCGGGACGTGCTTGTAAGTGTGCAGCTGGAAGTTTCCATATCGCATAACTGCAGATATTTGACCACTTGGTCTTGGCAGCAATATTGGAGAGTCCTGACAGCGTGCACTGTCCACACTACAAGGATTCAGAAGTCTGCAGTCACATAACGTGAGTGCAGACTTTTAGCAGAAGACTGCACAACTCCCTTGAACAATAGGGCTACTTTCTAGTAAACTTATAACTTTTTACCTGTGGTTTTCTCATGGCCCACACTGGAGTCGTCGGTCCCTGTGCTTTTTCTCCACGTGATGGTTGCACTCCCCTATATTTAGGAGCTATGCACACCTGAGCTTATCATATTACAACAAGTATGTAATGTTTGCAGGGTCTTCCAAGACCATGTAATAAAAATTGCAAAAACTGTATTTCCATATAATTTTAGGCACTGATTTCCATCTGTAACTATGGGAGGAATCCAAATATAGAGCCCTCCAGCCCTGGGAACGTTGCATTTCCCACAGATGTGCTGCTTTTCCTCCAGTGTTTATAGCAAATAGGACGCTTGTACATTGTGCTTTATGCAGTATTCACACCATGGTGGCACAGCCTAACCCACGCCTTGATGGGCTCTATCACGCCAGCGTCCTGTGGCAGCCATTGCTTTTACTTAATACATTCATATATATAGTTACGGTAATTATGACCACATATCATTTACCATCGCCATGTGCCGCTACACTCCCCTGACATATCTGCTTTGCAAGCACCTCTGTTGCGCCTCCTGGAAATGTATAAATTGACCACAGGTTGTTACCATCCACCTTGTCAATCAGATACATCCCGAGGGCATCTCCTGTTAGGACCAGAAATAGGACACAGTTGTCAATTTATTCACATTTTTCCAGGAAGAATATAAGGGAGATGTGCAGTGTAGACATCTAGAAAAAATAATATACTGGAGCATGTATGGACTAAAGCAAGCGTGAAGTCATGGGGTAGGCATGTCCTCTGTATAGGGGGCCTTGTGGTGACAATATATGTGGTCCTTTGTGGCCCAACAATATTGGTGTCAGCTGGTTTCTCTTGCAGTTGAGATGTGAAATTTTCATGTTAAAACGCGTTTAAAAAATGAATTTAGGTACTAATTTCTTTTTTTAATTTTCCATTTCAGAATCTGTTTTTGAAGGGGTTGTCTGGTACTTTCTATTGATGGCCTATCCTTAGAGTAGATCATCAATATCATATCGCTGTGAGTGCGACTCCCGGCACCCCCGTCGATCAGTTCATTTTGGTGACTGTGTGCTCAGTTGCAGAGCATAGCGGCTGCATAGTAGTAGGCTGCATAGCAGCTTTTGTTAAGTACGGTATATAATTCCACATGTGTTAATTCATAGTTTTGATGCCTTCAGTGTGAATGTACAATTTTCATAGTCATGAAAATACAGAAAAATCTTTAAATGAGAAGGTGTGTCCAAACCTTTGGTCTGTACTGTGTGTGTGTGTATGTATGTGTATATATATATATATATATATATATATATACATACACACACACACACACACACACACACACACACACACACACACACACACACACACACACACACTCTCTAGATGGTGGCCCGATTCTAACGCATCGAGTATTATAGAATACTAGCTATTGAACCCGTTCTACGCCCGGGTGGCGAGCATTTATATTGGTATATGGTCTTCATCATGTGCTGCTGCCATCCTGCGCCCGTTCTGTCATGTGCTGCTCCCATCCTGCTGCCATCCTGCGCCCGTTATGTCATGCGCTGCTGCCATCCTGCGCCCGTTCTGTCATGTGCTGCTGCCATCCTGCGCCCGTTCTGTCATGTGCTGCTCCCATCCTGCGCCCCCGTTCTGTCATGCGCTGCTGCCATCCTGCGCCCGTTCTGTCATGTGCTGCTGCCATCCTGCGCCCGTTATGTCATGCGCTGCTGCCATCCTGCGCCCGTTCTGTCATGTGCTGCTGCCATCCTGCGCCCGTTCTGTCATTTGCTGCTGCCATCCTGCGCCCGTTCTGTCATGTGCTGCTGCCATCCTGCTGCCATCCTGCGCCAGTTATGTCATGTGCTGCTGCCATCCTGCGCCCGTTCTGTCATGTGCTGCTGCCATCCTGCGCCCGTTCTGTCATGTGCTGCTGCCATCCTGCGCCCGTTCTGTCATGTGCTGCTGCCATCCTGCGCCCGTTCTGTCATGTGCTGCTGCCATCCTGCGCCCGTTCTGTCATGTGCTGCTGCCATCCTGCGCCCGTTCTGTCATGTGCTGCTGCCATCCTGCGCCCGTTCTGTCATGTGCTGCTCCCATCCTGCGCCCCCGTTCTGTCATGCGCTGCTGCCATCCTGCGCCCGTTCTGTCATGTGCTGCTCCCATCCTGCTGCCATCCTGCGCCCGTTATGTCATGCGCTGCTGCCATCCTGCGCCCGTTCTGTCATGTGCTGCTGCCATCCTGCGCCCGTTCTGTCATGTGCTGCTGCCATCCTGCGCCCGTTCTGTCATGTGCTGCTCCCATCCTGCTGCCATCCTGCGCCCGTTCTGTCATGCGCTGCTGCCATCCTGCGCCCGTTCTGTCATGTGCTGCTGCCATCCTGCGCCCGTTCTGTCATGTGCTGCTGCCATCCTGCGCCCGTTCTGTCATGTGCTGCTGCCTTCCTGCGCCCGTTCTGTCATGTGCTGCTCCCATCCTGCGCCACCATTGTATTATATGCCCCCCATAAGACGCTCCAGTGTGTATGCCCCCGTATGCTGCTGCCATATAAAAAAAAAAATACCATACTCGCCTATCGTCCGGCTCCACTGCAGGTGTGTGTTCAAGAAAATGGCGCCGGAAAGCGCGGATTGCGCAGGCGCCGATTCCGGCAGCAGGAATCGGCGCCTGCGCAGTCCGCGCTCTCCGGCGCCATTTTTTTGAAGACACACCTGCAGTGGAGCCGGAGTGTGTCTTCAAGAAAATGGCACCGGAAAGCGCGGACTGCGCAGGCGCCGATTCCGGCAGCAGGAATCGGCGCCTGCGCAGTCCGCGCTTTCCGGCGCCATTTTCTTGAACACACACTCCGGCTCCTCTGCCTGTGACTGGACTCTGTCACAGCAGAGGAGACGGAGCCGCACGCAGCGCTGGAACGGAGGACAGGTGACTATACTTACCCTCCCTCTTGGCGCGTCCACGGTCCCTGACTCTCCGGTGGAGATCGCGGTATGCGTTCAGTGCTTACGCATACCGCGATCTCCTGGGAGCGTCACTCTGTGGGGGCCAGACTGCGCCGGCGCTTGCGCCTGCGCAGTCTATAAAGGCTTCGGACAGAGTGACGCTCCCAGCGTTATATTATAGATGTATGTATATAGCAGCCACATCATATATAGCACAGGCCAGGACATATTCTTGAATACCCAATGCTGTAATACAGGCCACGCAGTATATAACAGTGGCCACGCAGTTTATACCACAGCCCAAACAGTATATAACACAGCCCACGTAGTATATAACATTGCCCACATCTACTATATAATTGTCTACGGGTCACTTCCATCCGTCTGTCTTTCTGTCTGTCTGTCACGGATATTCATTGGTCGCGGCCTCTGTCTGTCATGGAATCCAAGTCGCTGATTGGTCTCGCCAGCTGCCTGTCATGGCTGCCACGACCAATCAGCGCCGGCCACAGTCCGGCGGAAAAATGTCCACTCCTTCCTCCCCGCAGTCAGTGCCCGCATACTCCCCTCCAGTCAGCGGTCACACAGGGTTAATGGCAGCGTTGACCGCGGTGTAATGCACTCGGTTAACGCTGCTATTAACCCTGTGTGACCAACTTTTTACTATTCATGCTGCCTATGCAGCATAAATAGTAAAAAGATCTAATGTTAAAAATAATAAAAAAATAGTTACATACTCACCCTCCGTTGGCCCTCGGATCGAAGCGGCCGGTTACCGATGCTCCTCGCGACGCCCCTGTGACTGCTTCATACATTGCGGTCTCGCGAGATGATGTCGTGCGGTCTCGCGAGACTGCTACGTCATCATCTCGGGAGACCGCAATGCACTCTTTAGACCGGAGCGCACGAGGTAACCGGCCGCTTCGATCCGGGGACTACGGAAGGTGAGTATGTAACTATTTTTTATTTTAATTCTTTTTTTTTTTTTTTTTTTTTAAACAGGGATATGGTGCATACTACGTGACTGGCCAATATACTACGTGACTGGCCAATATACTACGTGACTGGCCAATATACTACGTGACTGGCCAATATACTACGTGACTGGCCAATATACTACGTGACTGGCCAATATACTACGTGACTGGCCAATATACTACGTGACTGGCCAATATACTACGTGGCTGGCCAATATACTACGTGACTGGCCAATATACTACTTGGCTGGGCAATATACTACGTGGCTGGGCAATATACTACGTGGCTGGGCAATATACTACGTGGCTGGGCAATATACTTCTTGGCTGGGCAATATACTACGTGGCTGGGCAATATACTACGTGGCTGGGCAATATACTATGTCGCTGGGCAATATACTATGCCGCTCTGATCAGATATTGATTATCGATTGACCCTGCCTTCTTCTGCTTGTTGGTCAGATGTATTGATCCTCGTGTCGTTCTAGATCTTATAATGATGTTCATTTTTGCCCACCCGTTAAATAATGCCCCCTATCTTGGGCCCATTCCTTGTATAATACCCCTTATCTTGGGTCCCTTCTTTGTATAATGCCCCCCATCCTCAACCCCTTCCTTGTATAATACCTCCCATCCTCAACCCCTTCCTTGTATAATACCCCCCCATCCTGGGCCCCTTCCTTGTATAATGCCCCCTATCTTGGGCTCCTTCCTTGTATAATGCCCCTTATCTTTGGCCACTTCCTTGTATAATGGCCCCTATCCTGGGCACCTTGTATAATGCCCCCATCCTGAACCCCTTTCTTGTATAATGCCTCCCCATCCTGGGCCCCTTCCTTGTATAATGCCCCCCATCCTGAACCCCTTCCTTGTATAATGCTTCCCATCCTGGGCAATTTCCTTGTATAATGCCCCCATCCTTGGCCCTTTCTTGTAAAATGCCCCCCATCCTGGGCCCCTTCTTGTATAATCCCCCCATTTTGGGCTTTTTCCTTGTATAATGCCGCCCATCCTGTGTGCCTTCCTTGTATAATCCCCCCCCCATCCTGGACCCCTTTCTTGTATAATGCCCCCATCCTGGACCCCTTCCTTGTATAATGCCCCACATCCTGGACCCCTTCCTTGTATAATGCCCCCCCCATCTTGGACCCCTTCCTTGTATAATGCCCCCATCCTGGCCCCCTTCTTTGTATAATGCCCACATCCTGGACCACTTTCTTGTATAATGCCCCCCCATCCTGGGCCCTTTCCTTTATAATGCCCCCCCCATCTTTTGCCAATTCCTTGTATTGTCCCCCCATCCTGGGCTTCTTCCTTCTTTAACCCCCCCCATCCTGGGCCCTTCCTTGTATAATCCCCCCATCCTGGGCCCCTTTGTTGTATAATCCCCCCATCCTGGGCCCATTCCTTGTATAATCCCCCATCCTGGGCCCTTCTTTGTATAATCCCCCCATCCTGGGCCCTTTACTTGTATAATCCCCCCCATCCTGGGCCCCTTCCTTGTATAATCCCCCCCTTCCTGGCCCCTTCCTTGTAAAATGCCCCCCCATCCTGAGCACCTTCTTGTACAATCCCCCCATCCTGGGCTTTTTCCTTGTGTAATGCTCCCCTTCCTGGGCTCCTTCCTTTTATAATGTCGCCCATTCTCTGTCCTTTCCTTGTATAATATCCCTATCCTGGGCTATTTCCTTGTATAATGCCACCCATCCTGTGTCCCTTCCTTGTATAATCCCCCCTATCCTGGACCCTTTCCTTGAATAATGCCACCCCATCCTTGGCCCCTTCCTTGTATTATGCTCCCCCATCCTGGGGCCTTCCTTTTATAATGCCCCCTATCTTGGGCCCCTTCCTTGTATAATGCCCCTTATCTTGGGCTCCTTCCTTGTATAATGCCCCTATCCTGGGCTCCTTCTTGTAAAATGCCCCCCATCCTGAACCCCTTCCTTGTATTATGCCCCCCATCCTGGGCCCCTTCTTGTAAAATGCCCCCCATCCTGGGCCCCTTGTATAATCCCCCCATCCTGGGCTATTTCCTTGTATAATGCCCCCCATCCTGTGTTCCTTCCTTGTATAATCCCCCCCATCCGTGGCTTTTTCCTTGTATAATGCTGCCCATCCTGTGTGCATTCCTTGTATAATGTCCCCCCATCCTTGGCCCCTTGCTTGTATAATGCCCCCCCATCCTTGGCCCCTTCCTTGTATAATGCCCCCATCTTTAACCCCCTTCCTTGTATAATGCCCCCCATCCTGGACCTCTTCCCTGTATAATGCCCCCCCATCCTGGACCCCTTCCTTGTATAATGCCCCCCCCCCGGACCTCTTCCTTGTGTAATGCCCCCCCATCCTGGACCCCTTCCTTGTATAATGCCCCCCCATCCTGGACCCCTTCCTTATATAATGCCCCCTTATCTTGGGCCCCTTCCTTGTATAATGCCCCCCCCCATCCTGGGCCCCTTCCTTGTATAATGTCCCCCATCCTGAACTCCTTCCTTGTATAATGCCCCCATGCTGGCCCCCTTCTTTGTATAATTCCCCCATCCTGGACCCCTTTCTTGTATAATGCCCCCCCCCCATCCTGGGCCCTTTCCTTTTATAATTTCCCCCTATCTTTTGCCCCTTCCTTGTATAATTCCCCCATCCTGGGCCCTTCCTTGTATCATGCCACATCCTTGGCCTCTTCCTTGTATAATGCCCCCATCCTGGACCCCTTCCTTGTATAATGCCCCCCTATCCTGGACCTCTTCCTTGTATAATGCCCCCCCATCCTGGACCCCTTCCTTGTATAATGCCCCCCCATCCTGGACCACTTCCTTGTATAATGCCCCCCCATCCTGGGCCCCTTCCTTGTATAATGTCCCCCATCCTGAACTCCTTCCTTGTATAATGCCCCCATCCTGGCCCCCTTCTTTGTATAATTCCCCCATCCTGGACCCCTTTCTTGTATAATGCCCCCCCCCCCATCCTGGGCTTTTTTCTTTTATAATCCCCCCCCCCCCCCTATCTTTTGCCCCTTCCTTGTATAATTCCCCTATCCTGGGCCCTTCCTTGTATCATGCCCCATCCTTGGCCTCTTCCTTGTATAATGCCCCCCTATCCTGGGCCCCCAACTTGTATAATGCCCCCATCCTGGACCCCTTCCTTGTATAATGCCCCCTATTTCTATCCTTGGATTTCATCATTGGTCTTTAATGTAGGAAATATGGAAATTGCTTTCTTGTCTTGCGATTATATTTGTGGTTGGGAGGAATCCACCCAGTAAGTTCCTCTTGCAGGGGATGTGTAAGCGATGCGGCGCAGCGTGGAACAGCAGGAGCGGGGGTCCCGAGTCTTTTCTGCGTTTCGCTGATGATTTGGTTCATGTAGCTCTTGGCAGAAAGTCAACTATCCTCTTTACTAAAAAAAAGGGGAAAGTTTCCATTATGACCTAAGATGGTAGAGAATCGCTTGGCTCATGAAAATCTAGAGCAAATGTTGACCTGGCCTGAGGCCTCGGCTGGAGATCTAGTGAGGACCACATTCTTATTTCCAGCGATGGATGAACTGCGTCCTGCAGTGAGCGACCTGGATTTTCACCCATCCGACCTGAAACCTCGAGGCTTCAGTCCTGCCTACTCCTGCGGAAGTATCTGTATAACGTGTTAGCGGAGAATCTAATCTGCCTGTACTATATATATCGCGGCATGAAAATAGCCCCGCGGAATTCCTCGGCAAAGTGCAAGTTTGATAAAGCCACCGCGTGCCGGCCGGTGTTCTGTCCGCAGCGTCGGCCATGCCTGATGTGGCTGGGTGGATATACGTAGACATCTGACCTCTTATTATTCAGCGATATCAGGGAATTATAAATATTTGTAAAATCACATTTATTTTCTGAGATTTCGTCAACGAGAATGTTTAGGGCTTGTAATCCCACAGCAGAAACCAGTGGCGGCAAAATGAATGAGATTTCTGATATCCCACTCTTTTTTTTTTTTTTTTTTTCTATTATTTTTTTTTTTTTAATTTGTTTCCTTGCAGATTAGAAGCATCAGTGTGTTTTCAAATCTAAAATTTTTTTTGTTTTTTTTCAACATTTTTCACCCATTACTATGAATGGGAAAAAAATAAAAAAAAATTGCGTAATGATTGTCGTGACAATATTTTGCTGCAGGAAAATCTGCACATACTCAAGGTGTGCACTTAGGTTTAGAGTAATAAAACTTTTCCGAGCGACTTTGTTATAGGATTTGTCTCCATTCCTGTAAAAAAAAAAAAAAAAAAAGTGTAAGTATGTATGTGTGTGTGTGTGTGTGTGTGTGTATATATATATATATATATATATATATATATATATATATATATATATATATATATATATATACATACATACATACATACATACATACATACATACATACATACATACATACATACATACATGTCCTGATGTGGAGTACAGATGATGGCAGTGATGGGTCAGCTCCTGTGTATCACTAAATAACTCTAGGGATAAGGAGGAGACCGGAGCTGACCCATCACTGCCATCATCTGTACTCCTAAACTGGTGAACAATGAGGGTTTTGAAGCCAAACAAGTAGGCAATTCCACTGTCCCACAGCCGCGAGACATGAACATATTTAAAAAGACGTTAAAAAAGAAATGACAAAAGTTTTTCAAAGTTTTTCTCATCAATCAGAGAAAAAAAAACAAACCGATGCCATCTGAGTGCTAATCATACTTTTTTTTTTTTTTCTTTTCACGGACCCATTCACTTGAATTGGCAACTTTAATCAGTAAAGTAGACAAAATATGACCTGCACTTTTTTTTTTTTTTTTTAAATCTTTATTAAAAAAAACAAAAAAAAAAACGACTTTGTGAATATACCTTTTGAAATGAATATAGCCGTGTTCAGCCCATTAAAGTTCCGGACATAATACATAGAAGAACTGATGTGTGTATGAGCCCTTAGAGGGAATTTACTGCCGTGTGGGTCCTCTTTATCCTTTATGCTATTGTACTTAATTCCATCTTGGGTTTTTTTTGTTGTTGTTTGTTTAACCCTTTCTAAATGGGGTTCACAAACTAATAAATGTGACAATTGTTATAGGAAATAAATTGCGTTGACTCCTTTACAGATGCTTCTGAAACATCTCCACCAATATAAAAATAATCTTGAGTAATTCTTCTCACCAAGCCATGTACTGTATCTTCGAAAGCTGCATCCATTGCCTCCTTTATATCCTCTATCTGTTGCTGCATTCCCGAGAAATTTAGCTTTTAAATTCATATGCAAATGAGGCTCTAAGTGCTTTGGGCATGACAGAGCACTTCCCAAGCCGCTACCTTCAGAGCTTGTTGCCCCTCCCAGCACCAGCCTCTTTAGAAGCTTGATAGCTCGCTGTCTGTGTCATTATCAAGAGCCAGGAAAAAAAAAAAAATAATCGCACAGTGAGCTATGAATTAAGCTAAAGAGGTGTTTTCTTGGCAGTGAAACAACTACTTGAAGCACAGCTTCAGGAAGTGCTCTGCTGTGTCCAAAGCACTTAATGTATCGTTTGTATATAGTTTTAAAACTGATTTCTTGGGAATGCAGCAACAGATGTAAAGATATAAAGGTGTTAATGATTTTAGCTTTCAAAGACTTTGATACCCAGATATGTGGCTTACGGGTTTTGGTGGTTTGATCTTACTGACAGATTCTCTTTTTAAAGGGGTTGTCTAGGGCTGACATTGATGACTTATCCTTAGGAGATAAACTACAGTACTCAACAGTGGCCCGTACGGGGCTATGGTGTTCCTCTCCATACACTGCTTATATTCTGCTACTATTCGAGCAGATATCAGCTGATCGGTAGGGTTGCCAGGTGTCAGATGATCCATGATCTCACGGTTATGACCTATGGTCATCGTGGTGGCCTGACAGCTTCCCTTTAAGATGCCTTTTCCTTTCTGTATATCAACTGAATGATTGTCTAAACGAAAGTTATTTTTCCTGACTCCCCCATACTTTAACGCTTGGATTGAAGAATGTTTGTAATTTCAGTAGGGGAAGAAAAATGGGCTGCTGCCAGCTACCCTTGATGAATAAATAGTAAAGCATGTTGAAATTCAACATGTCTGATCTTCCTTCTTTACCTAAAATTTGTCATGAAGAGGTCAGGACACTGTGCATACACATTAGATGGTCGTCTGGTCATGCCAAACACTACTGGTATAGGTGATATAGAATCTGAATTGCCGAGAAGAATTACATGGTCTACCCTTATAGTATGATTTCCTGAAAGAAGCAGGGGAGCTCCCAAGATGTCTGCTCTTATGTAGTTATGTTTCATTCACTACAACCAAGAGTGCAAATTAGCATTATGAGATGGACAGCTGACTTAGTTTCTTTATTCTTTTGTGCTCCTACATGACAATTGCTTGATTCTTGTAAAAATTGAATAGGGAGAATTGTCTGCATATTTTACACGATCTTGCTTCCGTGTGCAGGAATCCAGACATTAAGGAAGCCAGATTAGATGAAGCCTCCTTCTGACGAACCTTTTATTGCTGATCTGCTCGTTGGTCCGTAACGTATAGAAATAGGCCCTTTGTTTGGTAAAATCTTCTGCAGGTTTTAGGAAATGGCTCCGAGGATGAGAAGTGATCGTTCAGCAGGATCCAAGCCGCCACCGCCGCCTCTGTTCTCCGGCAATCATTATACATTGTCTTATTTTTGTGCAGAAAATCAGCCTTCAATTCACTGGTTACAATATCGCTGGCTCTGAATAAGGAGGCTCATGAATTAAAATCTTGTTTGGGGTGCAATAAAAAAAATCATATTGTAATTTTTTTTTTTTTGGCAATGAGGAGGGTATAGAGGCATCCGGAATGGCTCCAAATACACTGCACCATCAGATTGGAGGGGGTCCGACTCCTGGCCACCCTCGCCAATCCGCTGTTCGAGGGGTCTGTGCTGAGCGAGCATGCTTTGGGTCCCACGCGCTTCACGTTACACCACTGGCGGAGAGGCTGCAGCGCTCACCACAAAAGTGCCGTGACCCCCTATATAAAGATGATTGACGAGAGTGACTGTAGTTAGACGCTCGCCAGTCTGATAAAGAATTCACCACCAATATTGTGCTTGGAAAAACTAAAACCCATAACAATAATCGCCTAATTATGGCAGCCCCAGCCTAAAAGCATCAATGACCCCTCCAGTCTTTATTACCCCTGAAGCCAGTAATTGGCTGCAGCGGTCACGTGATTGTGTGTCATGCTATGGGTGTAAGGAAGTAAACAAAGGCCGTCGGGGACCACTGGAGCTATAGGGCAATGAGGAGGTGAATACTGAGTTACGTTTATACTTTCACTTTTTTTTAAATAAACTTTGGACAACCCCTATAAATGTGTTTATCTTGCTCTTTAAAAGTTTGTCAGCAGGTTTTTGCTGTGTAATTTGACAGCAGCATGATGTAAGAGCAGAGACCCTGATTCCAGCAATGTCATTTATGGGTCTACTTGGTGTAGTTTGGATACAATCACTGTTTTCTCAGTAGGAGTGATCAGAATGCTGAGCTCTGTGTAACCCCGCCCACATCCCTGATTGGGCATCTTCCTGTGTGCAAGCTGCCAATCTGTGCTGGGGGCGGGGTCACACAGAATAGCTGGACTGCCTGGCACCTGACACCTAGTCCTGCACTGATAATCTGCTGATTTGTAATGAAACTACAGCAGATAGCTGAGCAAGCGACACAACGCTGGAATCAGTGTCTCTGCCCCTAAATTATGATTAAATAACAAATTTTCTGTCAGTTTCCCTTTAAATATTTTAGTGTCAATATTAAAAAAAAAGAAAGAAAATGAATCGGAAAAGAAAATCTGACCTATAAATGACTTGGTATAGAAAAAGTACTGTGCCGTCACACAAACGCTAACGAGCGCTTCCTAATGACTTCCTCAGCAGCTTTTCCATCCCATATCTTTTTTTTCTGTAAACCTCCTCAGCCCAGTCTCTCATTTCCACCGATAAATGCCCAGCGCATAGGCAGTAAATCTTCCCTATTGATCCGACATACTGTTTATCATCCCTAAGTCTTCTGTCCAGCGAAGTCCCTAAAGCGAGAGTTGCGGGAGCATCACTTATGTCACATTTGCATGATGCAGACAAGAAGTCATTTTTTTAGATTACCGGATTAACATTTAGATTAAAGCAGTGTATGTTAATCGTTGTTTAATTATCTGAAATGCAGTCAATCCAGAATGATTACGTGCAGGTGCCCGAATACGTTAGGCACATGTCACATTTTTTTTTTTAACATTTTTTGCTTCTATTGTGGAGACTCTGGCTAGAACTTTCCTGGTGACAGATGATTGGGAAAGCTTATCTATGTCTTTTCTGTAACAAAAACTAAAAGCTTATAAACCCAGCTCCCTTCTTACGGCGAGATTTCTATCCATGTCTGCTTAATCCAGCTCCCAATTTTCTGGCTGTATGCAATTCAAGCCCTATCAATCCTCTAAAACCTCTTCCTCTATCAATCCCTCCCAGTTATGCTATTATCCGCAGACTATCGGCCAAACGACCATCCTTTTTGCCGGTCCTTCCCACCCCCTACTGTGAAGCCTATCATTTGACGACCTCCTCTACACACATTCATTGTCAGCGCATGGACGGCAGAAGATACTCGCTGGTCGGGAGAGAATCGATGGGACTGGCAGGATTCCGTTTTCATTTTGCATTACAAAAGTGTCCAGATAATGGCTTCTCTTGGACCATTGCTGACCTGCGAGAATTGCCGGTATTCTGTATTGCCGGAGTCTTAAGTCACTGACCTCTGTGGGTTTCTGACAAAGAGGCTTTAGCTTGGTAACATGGCCTTGCAAGCGCTATTGAAAAGTTTTTCAATGGGGAGATGACCCTGAAAATGTTGGAAGTAATATTATAGAGCTGGACTCCTAGAGGACCTTTCACCAAAAATTTCATGTTGAACTGGACGCAAGCTGCAAATGGAAACATGTGTTTTTATTTTTATTTTTTTACTTTTCCCTCTCCGTTGCCGAGATCTGAGCAATCAAGCACCTAATGAGTTAAGTTCAAGTGGTTGATATCAGATAGATTTCACTGGGGGGCGTGTACTTCTTCCACCTGTACGACGATGACCAATAAGCAGAGAGCATCACTTGCAGGGAAAAAGTACACGCCCCCTACTGAAAAGCATCTGATAGTACCCACTTGGAAGTAACGAAAATTAACTTTTTAGGTGTCAAATACTATGATTACTAACATCTCTGCCATGGAGAGGCAAAATGAAAAGAAAATATTTATTGTTGAAAGGTCCTCTCTAACAGAGCCACTCTCAACATTTTTTTTAAGGTGTTTTCAATCTTTAAAAGTTCAAAACATTTTAATTGAGAAATAGTTTTCTAATTTTGATATTTTGATTCATGGTCCAGAATATTGACCCTTAAAGGAGGATTCTGAAGTTTTGGAAGGTATCACCTTTCCACATGATAGGAGATAACTTCCCGATGTTTGAGGGTCCGACCACTGGGACCCTTACTAGTTCCAAGAGCTGGGGTTCTGAAGACCCCTTTATATTTTATGATGCATTTAGAATTATTTTTCGCTATTAAGGTTGTTGATCAAGTCCCTTTTGTGCATTCCTAGTGGCTTTTTTTAATGTCTACGACGGAAAAGCTATTCCTGCCCAGTTTTTCAATACATTCTCCTCGACCGATTGTGCACATGTTCTTACGCCTCTGGGGGCGGTTTATCGGTTATGAACCGAAAAGGATCAGACATCTTGGATTTCAACGTGCTCAATCCTTTTATTGCTATGGGTGTCACCAGAAGAGAAGACGTCCGTCCATCACCATCCTGCCATCTTCCCATCGTCTTATAGGTCCACGACGAGGACTACTAGGTCTCCGTATCCCGATAAATCACAGACTGACGTTTTAAGTGGTTTCCGAGCACTTACACCGTGGCCATTAATCCATATTTATAAAACCTCTTAACCCATAATGCTGTCGGACCCGGCTTCCTGTAATCCGAGCTTCTTCATTCCAGCACTTGGTATAATGGGGTGTCTGCCGCAATTAATAATTCATCCAAAGCGTTATTATGGCTGGTGCAGAGAGGCAGTGCCGTGATTCCCACTCACTTCATTGGGAGCCCATTTATTGCCCGTTTGTCTGCATCACCGAAGCCTCCTCGGATATTTTATGCTTGCGCTTGGTATAGTTTATGTAACTCAGTTTTCTACTATATTGGGTTTTTTACGCCTAAAGTATATTGCGTTGTATTACTATACCGCACTATGGTATTTTGTATATATTGATACTTAATCCATTTTTTCTTTCTGATTTTTGCAGAATTATCCATGAAGATGGCTTCTCAGGTGAAGATGTCAAGCAGTACAAGCCTGTGGTTTATAGTAACACTATCCAGTCCCTGGCAGCCATCGTTCGTGCCATGGACACCCTGGGCATAGAATATGGGGATAAGGAGCGAAGGGTAAGTTACGTTATTTATTGCTTATAGCTATATTTCATTTATTTAATCTTGAATCTTTGGTTAGTGATTAGTACGTTACTAAATGTTAGTTCATTTGGAAAAAAAAATAGAACATTTGTTTTATTATAATTTATTGTACTTTTTATTGCAGTTTTTGTGCCGATTTTAAAGCAGCTTTTTAGTAGAAGTTAAAGTTGTTCACAGTGAGGAAGATACTCAGTAATGTGCGACAGTAAGGCTACTTTCACACTAGCGTTTTCTGCAATCCGTCACAATGCGTCGTTTTGCAGAAAAAAACGCATCCTGCAAAAGTGCTTGCAGGATGCGTTTTTTTCCCCATAGACTTGCATTGACGACACATTTGCGACGGATTGCCACACGTCGCATCCGTCGTGCGACGGATGCGTCGTGCTTTGGCGGACCGTCGGGAGCAAAAAACGCTACATGTAACGTTTTTTGCTCCTGAAGGACCGCTTTTTCCGACCGCGCATGTGCGGCCGGAACTCCGCCCCCACCTCCCCGCACCTTACAGTGGGGCAGCGGATGCGCCGGAGAAATGCATCCGCTGCACCCATTGTGCAATGCAGCAAACGCTAGCGTCGAAATCTCACCCCCGACGCATTGCGACGGGGAGATTCCGACGCTAGTGTGAAAGGAGCCTAACATACTGGCTGTTAATCACTGGCATTTACATTGATAATCTGGGTTTCCAAAAATTGCAACTTTGTGAAAAGTTTTTAAAGGGATATTGTCAAGTTGTCTCAAGCCGCTCACAGCTATGCAGTCTCCTTACTTCTCGGTTGCTTGGGGGGCGGGTGCTCCTTCTTGAGTGACTGTTCCGGTGAGAAGCTTTGTCCTGCTACTACGCATTAATGGGAGGTAACACTGCTTTTGAACAAGCAGATGGCTCAGGAAGGTGAGAGCCATGATTTGGAGACCTTCTTTGAAAGATAACCTTGGTGTAGGCTGGTGGCCGATCATTCTGCGGTACTGATAACAGACCAGGAGCCGATGGAGAGGAGGGAGGTGAGCAGCTAATCAATGTGCTAGAGAGGGGTGGCTGGGATGTTAGGAGTCAACTCCTGTCCTGAAATGTAGTTACTGCTCAACTGTGTCTTGCTTAGGCCAAATACTAAACTTCCAATGCCCTTTTATGTGTTTTTTTTATTCTAGCATTTTTCTCTTAACTTCTCGCCAAATATATAATCCTAATTAAAGGTAACGTATCCAAATGACTTCTAATCTGTAGGCAGGTTGTTATCGATAAAAATAAACTGGTCAGATTGATATAGGTTTGTGAAAAAGTTTTAATAAAACTTGTATTTTATTAATTGAAATCCCTGGTGTTTGTTTGCACAAGTCCAATAGGAGTCCTAGTCAGTAATTAGAAGCCTTCTCTGTATGACTGCATATAGAGATTCCTGCCAGTTACCGACTAGGACCGCCCACTGGACTCTTACACAGTCAAACACCTGGGATTTCAGCCAATAAAATACACTTAATCTTTTCCTACAAGCCTCTATGTAAGTCTGCTCAGCTTCCCTGTCTCTATACCGTACTGTCCGCAGATCTGACTGCACGTACAATGTGACCGGTTAAGACATTACTGATTTGGTTGTGTGTCTCTTTTATGTAATACAAGCAATGGTGACACAGAAGCTGCAATAATAATTCCATAGAATAAAGGTGGCTGACATTAGAGAGATCTGATGTCTATGCGGACAGCGTGACAGACCCTTCTAGGCAGTGTTCGAGGAAAAGAATAATCAGACATATTGGATTTCAACATGCCTGATCCTTTGTTCCCAGAGGAGATAAGACACAGCTTACTAGTGATTAGGGTGTGGATTTGCAGTACTTGGCCGTGGCCACTATAGTTCTGATGGCGCTGTGGTGTTCCATCAGCATCCGAGACCTTCCATCCGGTGCTTATCGGCGCGGTTGCAGATTAGAACACCCCCACTGGTCAGATAAGGGTAGGCCATCAATGAAAAAATATTGGCCAAAACTGAGTGCAAGGATAGTCTCTCGCCCGTTGATTTACCGTATTCGGAATTATTAAGTAGTGAGTGCAAAAATCAGCTTCTTTATTTCACCCATTTTCTGTATAGTCACCGAAATATATTCCACGGCAGCCTATTTGTTTTATTCCCCCAGCATTTCCAGTATTGATTGCTGGCTGTGTGCCGTCCACCACTTCCCATTCTGCTTCCAATGTGTAGTGCCTAGGTATATACTCCGGCCAGCACATGTAGTGTTTGGACTTGGACATGCTCATTGTAGCAGAACTGACTAGATGTTATGACCTCCATGGCAGCCATGTAAACTGACATCACAATACTGCACGTGACTAATTCTCCTGGGCAATGGATGCTGTAGTCATAAGGTAGAGAGGACCGAAGGAAAGGAGACCCTGATTTCAGCGATGTCTCTTACTGGGCTGCTTTTTGTAGTTTCAATAAAGTAAGTGATTTATCAGCAGGAGATTATCACTGCAGGACTAGGTGACTCCTGCCATGTAGTCGTCCTGCTCTGTGTAACCACGCCCCCACCAGTGATTGGTAGCTAGTCGTGTGGGCGGGGTTATACAGAGCTCAGTAGAGAACTGCTAGATCTGCAGCAGAGAAAAGTGATTAAATCAAAACTACAGCATACAGCCTAGTAAGTGATACATCTTTGGAATCAGTGTCTCAGCCCCTACGTTATGCTGCTCTCAGATTCAATACCAAAAACCTGGTGATAAATTCAGACAGAATTACAGACCTTACGGGACTAGCAAATACACTCAGATACTTTGTCATAATATGCTATTTAAAGGGGTGTTTCTATTCTGGCCACTCATAGGGAAGACATAAATACCTGTTGATATGTGGCAAAGGGATGATGGATACAGCCATATTCTTCTATGGGAGCTTGCTCTTCTGTTCCCTTAATGGGCAACTGGGATGGCAATATCCCTTTAGAAGTCATAGATATTCTGTCTAATGATAGGTATCTGGCATCCATGTAATTTACTTTATTATTCCATAGACTGGTGATTTTTTAATATTTTTTTTTATGGTTACAATAGTCACATAATCCAACAAATTATTACTTTCCATCTATAGTATTTCTTTCATGTGCGCCCTCTCCCCGTCTTACCCTCATCCATTTTTCGCCAGCTCCAGGCCCCAGTCACGTTAATGGATGTCCTGGAAAGCATACACCCGTTCGCCTTCTGTCTGCTTTATAAATGGTTGGCCGAGACCTGACCTCCTTCTGTACCCAGGTCCCGTTCTTTTCTCCCGATGAAGTCGAATTTGCGATCCCGTGATATCCATCCTGCAGTGAAGAGCTCCTATTCTCGCCGGCACGTTACCGCCGCACCTCCTCATAAATCCCATCCCTTCCTTCTCCTGCTCTCGATTCCACAAATTACCATGTGTATAACCATTTCTCAGCAGCTGTGTTGGCAGGGCGTTCTCTTGTTTTATTCCCGAGTCCTTTGGTTAATCTCGAAGATTGCTAAATATATTCAGCTCCAGCTCCTATATTTATACACAGAGTTAACGGGAAAATAAGGCTCAGCCATCCTGACAATGAGCGACGCACAAAAAGGGAATTTCGGAAAAGGGCAATGAAGCTTTTGTTATGAAACAATTGCCAGACCTTGATGAAGCCCTCAAAAGGTACAATCGAAACCTCTCGACATCTAGCGTCACATTATTTCTGCTTTTGTTTAAGAAAATGTGGCAATTGTGTATTCCGAAGACTTAAAAAATGAATAAGGTTAAGGGTGTAATGATCTAAAGCCAAAAAATGCCTAAAAGGCCAATGATCACCACTATTGGCAGGCCTATGCGCTGCTGACGGATTGGCGGAGAATGGGACACTGATGGTAGCCATACACTACAGATTTTGGACAGGCAATATGGCCGACCCTTGTGCCTTTTTGTGGCAGATGACCAATCTGTGAAAATGTTGATGCTTGATTCGGTAATTAAAAAGCCATTGTGGAGCAAATTTAATTGTCGGGGCCCGGTCTATTGGCCACAGCAGTAATCTTTGGCCTCTTGGTGAAAGTTGTGAGAGCTGAATCTTCCCCGACTACATCCATGGCTCTGATTTTGATTAGCCGGCCTGGCTGGCGTTGTCCTCATTGTGGTGTGATATGCACATGTCCACTAACAGGCCAGCTAATCAAAAGAAGAGCCGCGGATGAAGTTGGACCAGGTTGGGCAAATCGTTCTATGCCAACTCTAGCGTTGACTATTGTCCTGATAGATTCACCTGTAAAGTTATCCATTGACATATAAAGTAGTCAGACTGTTTGTGGCGGGAGTAGAATTGGGGTCATCAGCTGTACAAAAAAATTACAGCGCTGATGTCTCCCAATCACACAAGTGCCCAGTCTTCTGGCCTCATGAAGTCGTATATTACCCAACATAAAAAAATAGGTAAAACCACAAAAAATGAGCTTGACTTGAGTTCGTACACATGCAGCTCATAAATGCATGTTCACATTGGCCATAAAACCTACAAGAGAAAAATTAGCAAAAACCCTGCTGTAACAAAGTAAATAAAAAGCAAAAAGTGCATTTAAATAACAGAGTTTTTTTTAGTAATACTGTTTTTGATCAAAAATAGCAGAAAAGCCATTCTACCACGACAAGGTAACTCTAACTGGGACGGTCCTACACTGTCTAATATTAAAACCTTCCCATGTGTCAATGTTGACCTCAATGTGAATAAGGGCAGACAACAGGACTGGGCCCAACCAGTGAAACACCAGTCTATGGAAGCCTCATATACAATTTCCAGCTCAGGAAAGGGAGGCCACACCCCGGCTTGCACAGAATGCAATAATACATAGAAAAAACACAAAAATTGAGCTGAGCTTGAGTTGGTACACATGCAGCTCATAAACGCATGTTCACATTGGCCATAAAACATATAAAACCTACAAGAGAAAAATTAGCAAAAACCCTGCTGTAATGAAGTAAATAAAAAGCAAAAAGTGCGTTTAAATAACACAGAATTTTTAGTAATACTGTTTTTGATTTAAAAATAGCATAAAAGCCATCCCACCACGACAAGGTAACTCTGATCGGGATGGTCCTACAATGTCTAATATTACAAAAAAATAGGTGTAAATTTAAGTGCCAGAAGCCATAATGCAAAAAGTGCCAGGACCCCCTAATATCTGTACTTTAGAGTACTCAATTCTTCCTATCAGGCAGAATCCGGGGTGCAGGTACAATTATAACCTCTGCCCCCTTCATACAGCTTATATCATTACAGACATTTCAGAGTTTTCCATCTATGGATCCGTACTTGCAAGTACCGACCTAGCTTGTAACCGCAAATGATTTTCTCAGAAACTCATTACTTTCTCTGAAAAGTAGTCCTACATTTTCATAGCTAATCATTGTTACTTATTGAAGCGCAGCCGTATCTTCTTGTACGAGGTTGTTTGATTGACAAGAAAAAACCTGGGCATTTTGCTAAGGCTGCCTGAACATCTACCGTCCAAGGCCAACGTGCCCTAAACTCTTTCTTTTGTATACGACTGTTTCTTTTTTCTTCTTCTCTCGGATTGTATAAAAAAAGGCAGTTGGTGCAGAAAAAAAGAGATAAAAAAAATCTATATACTGTGTATAAATAATTTATTTATTTGATCTTAAAGAGGACCTATCACTTGCCATAAGCATAATTTTTTTTTTTTTAACCCAGTGTAAATATTGCTGTCTTCCTAAGGCTACTTTCACACTTGCGTCGTTTGGCCTCAGTCGCAATGCGTTGTTTTGGGAAAAAAACGCATCCTGTAAATGTGCCCGCAGGATGCGGTTTTTCCCCCATAGACTTGTATTGCCGACTGATTGCGATGCATGGCCATACGTCGCATCCGTCGTGCACTGGATGCGTTGTTTTTTTGTGTAAATCAAGTTTATTAAATTATATCACTTATACAGATACCGCGTTGTGTTTTTGCGGACCGTCGTCACGAAAAAAAGTTTTTCCGTACGTCGTGTCCTGCATTTTCTACCGCGCATGTGCTGCTGGAACTCCACCCCCTCCTCCCCGGGACTTTGGAATGGGCAGTGGATGCGTTGGAAAACTGCATCCGCTGCCCACGTTGTGCCGAATTTTCACAACGTCCATTGGTACGTCGCGCCGACGCTTAGCGACATCCCCGTACCGACAAAAGTGTGAAAGAAGCTCAAGTCTGGCGGTTTTTCTTTTGTTCCTGCTCTTTTCCATTTATAATATATGACCCCCTCTTTTCTATATATGTATTCTATATTTGATTTTGCCAGTTGGATCTTTCTAAAAGATGAAAGCTGATGCCTCTGAGCAAGTCATTAAAGAGGACCTATCACTTGCCATAAGCATAATTATTTTTTTTAACCTAGTGTAAATGCTGTTTTCCTGAATCTGGCGTTTTTTTCTTTTGTTCCTACCGTTTTTCCCTTTATAATATGACCCTCTCTTTTCTATATATGTATTCTATATTTGATTATGCTAGTTGAATCATTCTAAAAGATGGAAGCCAATGCCTCTGGGTAAGGCATTAAAGAAGACCTATCACTTGCCATAAGCATTATTTTTTTTTTACCTAGTGTAAATGCTGCTCTTCTCCTGAATCTGTTTTTTTTTTTAATTTATATTGAAAATTTCTATCAATAACATTATTTTCCATTATTTGGTTCAGTTTAAGACCAAGTTAATCTATTCAGTCGTACAGCAGAAAATACCAATAATTTGGTTTGTCTGGTACTGGAGGGGCTGAAGATCTGGTGTTCACATTATGGGATATTTTTGACCCCACTTTTGTCCAATAGTCTGGCCAATAAGACATTTTTGGCTATGAAAACGTGATCAACCATGAGAATTATTCTTATACCAAGGGACTGGTAATGGGACGGGCTAGCACCTCCGGCTCAACCTGGAATTTACCCCCCTCCCAGTCCCATAAGAAGACCTAGCAACTTACTTTCTGTAGTAATTTGGGGTGCAGAATATTTGTAGGGTGTCCATAGATAAGTTGGCCGAGCACTTATTCCTCTTCCCAGTACATATGCACCCTCGGCCGGCGCACCTCTAGATGATCGGGCTCACTGACCGATTCCTGGTTGCCTCAATCTGCAAAAAGAAAAAAGTAAAAGAAAGCACCGCTCCTTATATTCTTATCTCGGCATGGAAGGAACCAGAGCAAGGGTTGATGCAGAAACGCGTTTCGCTGCACGACGATCATGACTCATTAGTTTGAGGAAATTACAATGACTCTTGTGGAAAATGGCGACTTTATTAACAATCCAGCAATTATATATAGTAGTTATGTAATAATACTCAGTGCATTGGTTACATCCCGGCATGAGGGCTGTTCCACCACTGTGCCGGAAAAACGATCTGTAAACCTACGCTTGTTCAGGCGGCACTTAATGACGACACTTTTTTATTTTTTTTCCAGCCTTCCCGCGTCTGCTATGCCTTTGCTTTTACTAGCACTAGCTAGAAATGATTTTTTTTTTGCGGATCACATCCAAGCATAAAACAATAGAATAACCCATCGAGGACTTTGCCACCTAGAAAACAGGAACTGGGTGAACACCAGCAGATCCTGTTAGGACAAAGAGAGTCATTGATGTCATGTTATATCCGCCTTTTTTTCCCGTATCTTTTCAGCGTATGCCCATTTTTTTTTTTTACGCTAGTTTCTTGCTGAAAATAATGTAATTCTTCTTTTACACGGCTACTTATTACAATGTAAATATATTAAAGGGGTTGTCCGATACTTTTCTAGTGATGGCCCATCCTTAGGAGATCAAATCGGCATCTAATGAGCGTGTGCAAACGTCATTATGAAGGCAAGGGGAGCTGTGTATTGTAACCCTGCCTCTGATGATAATGAGACTGCTGAAAACACTTCCTGAAATGAGTCTGAAAAGTGGGAAAATTGATTAATAATGTTATACTGATATGAAAAAAAAACATTGCCAATATTTTTTATAACCCAAAAACCTGATTTAAGCAATGGCTCTTTGGATGTCACATTCCCTTTAACTGCGCTTTGTAATGCGCCGCTGACTATCCCTAGAGAGGTTCCGCTACAGAAGACCCCGTGTATCGTCCGTTATGAGTGGACGCATGTGATGGGGACGTATCTTTTTTTGGAGATCTTCCAGCGTGATACGATATGGTTGATTACAGCTCCAGTGACTTAACCCCGCGGCTTCTTCTAACCACAGGAAACGTATGTGCAAACGGTCGTCTGATAAGCGCCAATCTCTCTGTATCCCACTGTGAATAGCACTTGTGTTCTCTGGACAATGACAATACAAAGATCGTCTGATACGATATCGGTGCCCATACAGAGGGGTACGCACTGCCATAAGAAGGGGGCAATGGTGGTGCCAGTCAGGGGTCCGCATTGGGTAACTACATTATTCTCCGCGCTGTAATGCGGAGCCTTCACCCACTTTGGGCAGCGCCTCATATGGGTCCCGTATAGTCACGCCAATGAAATGGGAGCTGGTGTTTTCAAGTCAATGATTTTAAAAGAGGAAAAAACACAAATCTATTATTATTTTCTCCGTAAGATCCATTTTAAAGGATCTTATGCATAAAGATCAAAATCTGGCCTTAAGGGGGCATCTAATTGGTGCAATATGCCCAAATTGTGCATCAATTTTTTTGCGCTGGGATTGATTGAGTTTTTTTTTATGTCTCCAGCATAGGAGCAGGAGGACTTAAAGGGGTTGTCCAGACTTGGAGCTCAACTATGTGACTGCAGACTTGTGAATCCTCAGGAATCTCCGGTGCCGTGGCTGCAAGAATGCGATTTGCATAATTCCGGCCACATTCCTACTAGACTGTGTCCAGTTTTGCTTAATTCACTTGCATTGAGTGAAGCCGTGCAAGTCTAGTCGGCATGTGACCGCATGTATGATCATCGCGTACTTGATGTGACGTGCCAGCGAATGCTGACAGTGGGCACACTAGCGGCTCTCATAGAGTAACTGCAGACCTAAATCTCATGCCTGGACACCCCTTTAGGGGCTCATGTGCCACATAAGGCATCACATGTATTGCACATCTGATTGATTTGAATAGGTGTGAATGTGCAGTACCGGGCTGCGGCCACTATATAGTCGGCGGAGCTGTGCCGCTCCATAACTGAGCAGTTCCAGCTGACACCGGGGAAATCCGATCGTTGGGAGAAAAAAAATCCTGCGACACCGCCATGCTGTGTTGCGCGTACACTGTATTACGGTATGTTGAAATAACTTTCCTTCCCAATTATGTAATTATGTTATTTCAGCCAGATTAGCGGGGGAGGGGGCCAATATATTGGATGGTAGAGAGTGTCATCTGTATATACCAGAAGATCGGCCTGGGCAGCTCTGTTTTAATGAACTCCAATAATAGGCACATTCTCGAAACCAGAGAGCAAGAAAATTAAATTATTTTTCCTTTGGCAACTGCTAATGTACTTTCTATTTTCATCCAGTTGTAATGGGATGACTCTTGTATATTCCATCGCTGTGGTTTTTCGATAAAATGTCCATAAAGAAGTCCAGGGGTCCTTCTCCGAAACCAAGCCAATATATTGCATGTGGAGCATGAGATTTAATGCTGCTGTTCGGTGGCTAAAAATTATTTTTTTTAAAGGGCTCTGATTAGTTACCGTACTTATCCGCTACACCTAACGTACATTTTGTGTGAAAATAGAGGGAAAAGTGAAGGGAGTAGGATGCAGGAGGTGACTACATAGGGTTTGTAGTCTGTTACCATGGAGATGCATAAGTCTGCATAGGAGCTGTAGACACAAAACAGTTGGTTTTTAATTTTTGAAAGGAAAGCTGCTTAATAAGTTGTTTTTTTTTTTTTTAATTTTAGATGAATTGGAGCAAAATGGCTGCAAACTTGTTCATAGTCTAGGATTTGGGTGCTCGTTTTTTTATTTTCTTTTAGCATAATGTGCATACATGCTGTGATGTCTCACCTGCTGAAGGAGATCAATGAGGCCTCTTGTCCGAAAGACAAGGTCTTACGCAGCACGGACAGGTGGCACTGGCACATCAAGCGGATACGTTGGTATTCGAGATGTATCGGAGCTGATGGTAGCAAGGCCGGGCTGATGGTGCACAGATCAGCTGCAGAGCTAACGTACTGGAGACTTGGATGAATCAGAGCTAGAGTGATGGAGACTTGAAAGTAGCAGAGCTGATCAGCGACGTTTAAAGTAGTGGTGCCAAATGTAGAAAAATTTGGGAATAGTGGCGCCAGATGGAGCCGAGTTTGGGGTAGTCGAGACAAGTTTGTGGTAGTGGAGCCAGGTGGAGCCGAGTTTGGGGTAGTGGAGCCAGGTGGAGCAGAGTTTGGGGTAGTGGAGCCAGGTGGAGCCGAGTTCGGGGTAGTGGAGCCAGGTGCAGCCGACTTTGGGGTATTGGAGCCAGGTGGAGCCGAGTTCGGGGTAGTGGAGCCAGGTGGAGCCGAGTTTGGGGTAGTGGAGCCAGATGGAGCCGAGTTTGGGGTAGTGGAGCCAGGTGCAGCCGAGTTTGGGGTAGTGGAGCCAGATGGAGCCGAGTTTGGGGTAGTGGAGCCAGGTGCAGCTGAGTTTGGGGTAGTGGAGCCAGATGGAGCCGAGTTTGGGGTAGTGGAGCCAGGTGGAGCCGAGTTTGGGGTAGTGGAGCCAGATGGAGCAGAGTTTGGGGTAGTGGAGCCAGGTGCAGCTGAGTTTGGGGTAGTGGAGCCAGATGGAGCCGAGTTTGGGGTAGTGGAGCCAGGTGCAGCCGAGTTTGGGGTATTGGAGCCAGGTGGAGCCGAGTTTGGGGTAGTGGAGCCAGATGGAGCCGAGTTTGGGGTAGTGGAGCCAGGTGCAGCCGACTTTGGGGTATTGGAGCCAGGTGGAGCCGAGTTTGGGGTAGTGGAGCCAGGTGGAGCCGAGTTTGGGGTAGTGGAGCCAGATGGAGCCGAGTTTGGGGTAGTGGAGCCAGGTGCAGCCGAGTTTGGGGTAGTGGAGCCAGGTGGAGCCGAGTTTGGGGTAGTGGAGCCAGGTGCAGCCGAGTTTGGGGTAGTGGAGCCAGATGGAGCCGAGTTTGGGGTAGTGGAGCCAGGTGCAGCCGACTTTGGGGTATTGGAGCCAGGTGGAGCAGAGTTCGGGGTAGTGGAGCCAGGTGGAGCCGAGTTTGGGGTAGTGGAGCCAGATGGAGCCGAGTTTGGGGTAGTGGAGCCAGGTGCAGCCGAGTTTGGGGTAGTGGAGCCAGGTGGAGCCGAGTTTGGGGTAGTGGAGCCAGGTGCAGCCGAGTTTGGGGTAGTGGAGCCAGATGGAGCCGAGTTTGGGGTAGTGGAGCCAGGTGCAGCCGAGTTTGGGGTAGTGGAGCCAGGTGCAGCTGAGTTTGGGGTAGTGGAGCCAGATGGAGCCGAGTTTGGGGTAGTGGAGCCAGGTGCAGCCGAGTTTGGTGTAGAGGAGCTGAGTTTGGGGTTTTTCTACAGGACTGTGACTCAGCCAATCCAAAGCTTTCTTTATTCCTTAACCATTCTTTTGTAGAACATCATGTCTGCTTTGGGTTGTTTTTATGTTGTATCGCAGGGTGTTTCTTTCTCCAAACATTACACTTCTCATTCAAACCAAAATGTATTTACTTATTTATTTTCTCTTCCTCGTGTGACCGATCTTGTCCCAAAAATCATAACTTAGTGGACAAATTTTGAGACACAACATTGAGAAGTCAGAAAGCTCCATGTTTGTTGTTATGGCACATTCTTTTATAACGCCCCTTTAACCAGGTATCTTGTATCTTATGTTTGGGATCAAAGGATGACGGGAGCAGCTGTTGGTTTTTTTTAACCAATTTATTCCCAATATGTCCTCTGAGCCGCCGGGAGAGCGCGCGTCGGGGAACCGCAGTGACAGAACTGTACGTGTTTCTGACACCACATCCTATTCACCTGCCCCATTTCTTGGTCAGATGAGATGCCCAGCTGTGTCCGGTAATGAGGTGTCATTCTGACGAGCGAGCCCAAGCTGCCTCGCATCCATTATTAGATTTCTGTGAAACTTTCCTAAAGCCGTTCCTTTCGATGTCTGGTGTCAGGTCGGAGAACCTTTTCAGTGCACAAAGTCGCCTACATCATCTTGAGTAGCCACCCACTTGGCTGTATATTTGGATGCTCGTTCCTATAGAAATTGTATCCCATGATGAACACACTTTTTTTTCGTATGTTTTTAGCTTTCGGGCAGGTTTTTGCTTTATTCATTGTTCTTACAGCACTGTATATGTGTTCCATATTATGTTTTGTTTTTTTTTGCTCCGTTGTGTAGTTTTAAGGGGAGTCGGTTATGCTCCAAAGTGGCAGTTAACCTGCCTATGCATTTATATAGGGCTCCTAGCCCACATGTAAATCATACTTGGCAAGTAGTGCTTAAGGTACCTTCACACTGAACAACATTACAATGATAACGATAGCGATCCGTGACGTTGCAGCGTCCTGGATAGCGATATCGTTGTTTGACAGGCAGCAGCGATCTGGATCCTGCTGTGATATCACTGGTCAGAGCTAGAGGGCCAGAACTTTATTTCGTCGCTGGATCACCCGCTGACATCGCTGAATCGGCGTGTGTGACGCCGATCCAGCGATGCGTTCACTGGTAACCAGGGTAAATATCGGGTTACTAAGCGCAGGGCCGCGCTTAGTAACCCGATGTTTACCCTGGTTACCATTGTAAATGTTAAAAAAAGCAAAAACACATACTCACATTCCGGTGCCTGTCACGTCCCCGGCGTCCGCTTCCCTGCACTCCTCCTGCATCCTGTGTAAGCGCCGGCCGTAAAGCAGAGCGGTGACGTCACCGCTGTGCTCTGCTTTACGGCTGGCCGGCGCTGACACAGGATGCAGGAGGAGTGCAGGGAAGCGGAAGTCGGGGACGTGACAGGCACCGGAATGTGAGTATGTGTGTGTTTTTTTTTTTTTTTTACATTTACAATGGTAACCAGGGTAAACATCGGGTTACTAAGCGCAGCCCTGCGCTTAGTAACCCGATGTTTTCCCGGGGACTTCGGCATCGTTGGTCGCTGGAGAGCTGTCTGTGTGACAGCTCTCCAGCGACCACACAAGGACTTTCCAACGATCACGGCCAGGTCGTATCGCTGGTCGTGATCGTTGGAAAGTTGCTGAGTGTGACGGTACCTTTAAGGTCCAGAGCAAACGCTGCATCTCCTGTATGCGCCTGTGCACTGACACTAGATGATCGTGGCGGTGCACTCAGTATCAGTGCGCGTGCCCTTGCCTTGCGCCCCTGCCTCCCCGGGCCTTGCGCCCCTGCCTCCCCGGGCCTTGCGCCCCTGCCTCCCCGGGCCTTGCGCCCCTGCCTCCCCGGGCCTTGCGCCCCTGCCTCCCCGGGCCTTGCGCCCCTGCCTCCCCGGGCCTTGCGCCCCTGCCTCCCCGGGCCTTGCGCCCCTGCCTCCCCGGGCCTTGCGCCCCTGCCTCCCCGGGCCTTGCGCCCCTGCCTCCCCGGGCCTTGCGCCCCTGCCTCCCCGGGCCTTGCGCCCCTGCCTCCCCGGGCCTTGCGCCCCTGCCTCCCCGGGCCTTGCGCCCCTGCCTCCCCGGGCCTTGCGCCCCTGCCTCCCCGGGCCTTGCGCCCCTGCCTCCCCGGGCCTTGCGTTAGCTCAATTGTCATGTTGGGGGGAGTGACAGACTCCCTCTACTTGTACATAGTCCTTATCCCCCATTTTTTTTGTTTCTCTATTCCACTTGTCTCGTTGCCAGGAGCAGTATATCCTCTTTCCTTTCTGTAGACCTTCAGCTCATGGTCATGTTCACGTTCCTCCATGTGCACCTCCCATTCTCCTAATTTTCCTGTTCATCTGCCTCCCTCCCCTCCAGCTGTCATGCCTCCATCCTCCTTGTCGTTGTGCCATCTGCCAGATGAGCACTACGTTGACTTAGGCGAAGGCGAGGTGACGATTGCTCCCCTGCCTTTGGCCATAGCCGGAAAAGGTGCATATGTAACCCTCCTCTCCCACCTAGGGTCAACATAAGCACCTACACGTGCCGAAACCTCCGGCAGGTCGTTGGACAACTATAGTAATGGTTCTACAACCTCCTGGACGTTGGCGTTGGGCGCCGTAGGTGCATCACTCTTTCTAGATCTCCTTACTTGCTTTGTGACCTCACCCGTGACCTTGAATGGGGTCTGAGCGAGGGCTCCGTCTACTCCCTGAATCATTATCAGCCATCTGCGATTTAATCACTAGTCAAAACCCATTAGGTCAAATCACGCCTGATGCTCTAAGGTTGAAGTAGCTAAACCTTTCGTAGCTGCCGCAGGTTCCGTCTCCTCCCTCCACCCTTCTGTGAACTTCCAGTATCCTCTCCTATCATTTCATATATATGGTGACGATTCCAGGACCTCATTTACCACAAATTTTATGCACAAGTAATCAAACCCATCTCTGGTGTCCTTGACCAGAAGCTTCGTCCCGGGAAATGGAAATGGATGGAAAAGTCTTATGTCGTGGAATTGTTTTTTTTTTAAACAGTTCACCAATTTTTTTTGTAAAAATAAAAATAAAAAGTTGTCGCTCTAACGATTAAACGCACAGCATTTTCTGCTCTTTACATCCCATTATTAAAAATTATACATGGATCGAGTCCATTTAAGGTCCCCTGGGATGCCCACTTTGCGGCCATTACGTGCGTATCTTATACTTACAGTATACATCGGGCATTAATGTATGAAGCACTTTAAAAACTGAATCAATATTTAAACCAAATCAATGCAATAAGTAAGGAATGGCTGTAAAGGTAATAGAGACCCCAGGGAAGGTGTTACCCACCATACGCAGTTTGGATCCATTCCCGTGCACTATACTTTTTCTTTTTTGTCATTATTATGGCACATGTGTCTGGTCTGTATCCATACTTGTCAAAAGTGATTTAGTCCCAAACCAATGTATAAAGCTTTTAGAGAATATTTGTCCATAAAAAGAGTTGAAGGGTCATTTTTGACCCATGACTGTCGGTCTAGGTTCCTATGTGGAGCAACTAGCGATGTTTCCTTGCAATTAAAGATGACCACGTTGACTTGGCTACGTAACAAATGTATGAAAAGGACCAAGAAACATCTGGACAACACAACCATATGGGTCCAGAGCTTCAGCCACGAGTGGTCCACCACTAATGTTGACCAAGAAGACCCGGCTGGCCATCGTTATCCATATAGTTTTTTCTGGGGATCTAGAGTAGATTAGTTTTTAGGAACTTATATGCAAGAACACCTTTTCTTTTGGATCTCAGGATTCCAGATCTAACCATGCCTCCTCCACCAAAATGTTTAGTTGACCTCTCCCCTCAAATGAGGCCGGATGCAAGGGATCATCACCCGCAATGTCCACTTCTTGGGAGAAGGTGACACCAAACACTTACCGTATTTTAGTTGACTGATAACAGACTATCATGATCAGGAAAGAAGTCGGCCACGTTTTCCGTTTTGACCCAACAATCGTTAGTCCATGCTTGATTTTTCCCCGAGAGATCGTTCATACTTTGCCACATGACCTTACCACATATGTCCATTTTGAACGACTAATGTACAATATGGATTCACAGCTGCTTTGGTGGAACGATTATTTACTAATTGTTCCTTTTAAGGGGTTGTCCACCTCTGCGGACCTTTCCCCCCCTCCTTTAAATTCATGTATTTGGGGCTAAAAAAATATTTTTGCAACTGGGTTTCATTAAAAAATTTGCACTGGTAAGCTTCTAGATTATCTGTATTGCATTGTCTATTGCTGGCTGTAGAATGAGTTAACGGAAACTCAGTCAGTGAGCTCATGCTGTAGAGTTTGTGGTGACACATGTCTGACTTTTCCTGATTTATGACCATAGACCACATCAAAGATGAATGTGCAGAGAAACAAAGAGCCTGTAAAAAGCCAAAGATGCATTTTTATTTAATGGAATCCAATTGCAAAAATAATTTATAACCTGAAATTTGGGTAAAAAATGTCCCTAAAGGAAGACCACCCCTTTTAATTGTGGTTAACTGACTATGTTTAATGTATATGGTTTGCTCTAGATTGTGTTTGATGACCTCATTCTTGACTTGTGGCTATATGGCAGAGAAATAGTCTGCGAAGCTCCCTAACACCTTGGTGACCTGCAGGAATTTAGAGGGAATCTGTCAGTGGTCTCAACCCTCCTAAGCCGTCTATATGGCTATGTAGGTCATAGGAAGCTGAATAAAATGACACCTTGATATCTGCGATCCGATGTTTAATTCCTGAGAAATACATGTTTTTCTTAATATGTAAATGAGCTGTTAAGATCTATGGGCCGGACATAGATCTCCCCGAGATTCTGCCTCCAGGGTTTATTGTAAATGGAACGGAGCAGACTGACAGTCCGCTCTTCTGATCTACATGTCTCACACTGGTAACGTCCCATTTAATTTACAATAAGCTCTGGAGGCAGGTTCTCGGGGAGATCTATGTCCGGCCCATAGATCCTAACAGCTCATTTACATATTAAGAAAAACGTGTATTTTTCAGGAATGAAACATCGGATCGCAGCTGTCAAGGTGTCATTTTATTCAGCTTCCTATGAGCTACATGCCCACACAGACGGATTAGGAGGGTTGATCGTACTGACACATCCCCTTTAAGTCATATTTGTCCGATCACTCAAAACTAATATCATGTTTTGCAATTTACCATCTGCTCTTTTTCAATCCCTTTACATCAGCATTCTTCCTGCGCCATAGGTGCTGGAGCATCCTTTCAGTCACTTCCCAGCATGCATTGTGCCTCCCATTTCCCACTAGCAGCTGGCCCTGCCTTGACATGAACGTCTGACTTGTAGTTGTGCCGTAACACAACTTAAGCAGAGAGATAAAAGTCCACCGGCTTCGTGTAATCCTTCTCATATGTTGTCAGCGATGGATTACACCTGACAACAGGCAGCAAGGTACACAGAAGGGAGATGCGTGGTGGCCAACACTTTAAAGGAATGTTTCAGACATTATTTGTAATAGTGATTTGCAGATTTATCAAATAAGATGACGTATTGGAAAGTACAGTGACCATTTTAAGATCTCCTGCTAGTGTTCTTTGGCTAAATCTTTGGGATTTAACGTCTCGAACGTAAGACTCTTCTCATCTTCCTTTCTTCCTAGAAAGCTGACTTATTACCGGGATGGAGAAGAGCTCATGTCTTGTAGTGCGCGGAGTCGTGCTGAGCGTCTCCAGCCATAATTGATGTTCCTTTTTTACGAAGGGCTTCCATTCCTAAGTGTCTTATAGAACGTCTTACACCTGAAGACACCGCCGAGGTCCGGACATGCTCTTTCGATGGCTATCCTTCCATTTTTCTTCAGGCACATGCACATTCCCTTTTCTGTGCCATATCTAACCACAAAAGACCTACTGGAAATGAGAATATTTTAAAGTGGATCTGTCGGCTTAAAGGGGTTTTCCACTTTTAGGAAACTCTCTAAAATAAGAGCAGTGACTCCCCCTCCCCTGGTCCGGCCCTGGATTCACGCCGGCTCACCGCCGTTGCTTGGGTCTCCATGTTTTGGCTGTAACGTCACCAATGTATTCCATCAGAATAGGTGTACCGTTATAGGATTCTATCCTAATGACAACATGTGTTTCTTAAAGGGATTGTCCTAGCCCAACAAGCTTGTAGCCCCTGGGGATGCTGATCAAGCGGTGGCAAAAAATGTAATATTATGCAATCTCCTTTTTAACTTTAAAGCCCCACATACATGCTCATGTTTAGCCCACCTTTCTACCACAGTTGCCCAAATGGCCTATTGAAGGGAATCCGGTGTCCTAGTATCTTTATTTTTTAAAATGGGGACTGATGTGGGATTAAAGTTTTTGGCTTTTACCGGAAATTCTTTACAGGGCATCTGTCTCCAGGTTTTTGCCATCTAATCTGAGAGAAGCATATTGTAGAGACGGAGATCCTGATTCCAGTGATGTATAATTTACTTAGTTGCTTTTTGTAGTTTGGATAATATCCCTGTTTTATCAGCAGGAGATTAAAACTAGTGGACTAGGGACAGAGACCCTAATTCCACCGATGTGTCACTTGCTTTACTGCTTACCGCAATTTCAATAAAATACAGTTTTGTCTTCTGCAGATCTATCAGTTCTCTGAATACTGAGCTCTGTATAACCCCGCCCACACCACTGATTGGCAGCTTTTTGCCTATGCACAGTGTACACAAAGCAGCCAATCAGTGGTGTAGGCGGGGTTATACAGAGCTCAGCACTCAGATCGGCTGCAGAGAAAACAGATTTTATCGAAACTGAAGCAACTAGTAAAATAAGTGACACATCGCTGGATTCAGGGTCTCTGCCCCTACATCATGCTGTTTTCGGATGGGATAGTAAAAACCTGATGCAAGGTTCCTTTTAACTCCTCTTCTCCTGTTATAATGCATGTTATTTTTTAATGCCTTTCTTTACCCTTGTGCATTTTGGTTCTTTGCGCTTTCATCCTACTTGTTTAGGTTCTGAACTTTGCGCTCCAGATGGAGTCAATATCCGCGTTATCCATGCATCTGTTGCCCGCCGGACATTAGTGCGCCATATTGCTACAGACAGTCTGCGGCTAATTACAAAGCATCTTTTTTTATTCTTGACAGTTGTAGTATTTTTTTATATATATATACAGATTAGAACAAATCCAGCATTTTATTGGTGCTTCTGCACAGAAGGCTTCCTCCTAAACCTCTGCGTATCCAGACACGGAGGATTAAGGAGCTTTAACAAGATTTGCCTAGAGTAAAAGGTTTACCCACAGTGCTTGTTTTCTGAGCAGGGAGATCTCCCCCACTCCACCCTCAGCGTATGACATAGTTGATGTTTCGCTTGGCCAATGGGCAACGAGATTCATTGTACCCGCTCCAAATGCAGATTTGGCATAAGAAGCTGGCACAGGAATCTGCTTTTTAGATTAGAAGGAAAGACGACATTGTTTAGAGTTGTGTGTTGAAAATACGTCGTACTGAACTTTTCATAGTCTCACGTGAAAAGTCTGTGTCGTCCCCTGTGTCGTCCCCTGTGTCGTCCCCTGTGTCGTCCCCTGTGTCGTCCCCTGTGTCGTCCCCTGTGTCGTCCCCTGTGTCGTCCCCTGTGTCGTCCCCTGTGTCGTCCCCTGTGTCGTCCCCTGTGTCGTCCCCTGTGTCGTCCCCTGTGTCGTCCCCTGTGTCGTCCCCTGTGTCGTCCCCTGTGTCGTCCCCTGTGCCGTCCCCTGTGCCGTCCCCTGTGCCGTCCCCTGTGCCGTCCCCTGTGCCGTCCCCTGTGCCGTCCCCTGTGCCGTCCCCTGTGCCGTCCCCTGTGCCGTCCCCTGTGCCGTCCCCTGTGCCGTCCCCTGTGCCGTCCCCTGTGCCGTCCCCTGTGCCGTCCCCTGTGCCGTCCCCTGTGCCGTCCCCTGTGCCGTCCCCTGTGTCGTCCCCTGTGCCATCTGGATCTCCAAATATTGGGTATAGTCGTCCCACAATGCCATCATACAAAGGTAATATATGTAAACCGTAAACATAAAGTAGTTCGCCTTGTAAAATAACAAATCCTGCATTAGCGCTGTTCCAGTGATTTCAGCAGCGGTCCTGCCGGAGTTCGCGTCGCCTCGTTATGCCATGTGAGCTCAGCAGCCAATCAGTAGCAGCTATTGGGCTCCTTACTTCTTCTTCTCCTGCATTTCCGAATGAAGTGAGCGTGCAGCAGCTTAAAAGTGACTGCTGATTGGCTGCAGGGCTCACTTGGCATAAAAGTGACCAGCGGCAGACCTGGAACGCCACCAATTTAGGAGGCTAGTGTCTGTAATTTTACAACAGGGACAACTTAATTTGACACATTAGAGCGAGGTCACGTTGGCCATGGACTCTTCCAGTTATACAGTATATAAGCTCCATACAACTCCTGAGGAAGAAGTGGCGAAACGCGGGGTGGAACATTGGGACAGTGTCCTTTAGCTTGGCTGGTTGCTCATGTTGTGATAATCAGGGTGTGATTATTCGTGTCTTGCATCACAGCTATGTAGCTTACCTTCACTGCACCTTACCGAAGTTATTCCTCCCTGTTTCTTACACCTATTTATTTATGTAATTAGCACCTATAGTTTACTCATTTTTAGCTGTTACATTTGTACCTCCAGTGCTTTTTTGAACCTGTCCTATATGTTCTTGGACTCCGTTTCCTTACTATACTTAATTAATAAAATTAACATTTGCTATTTCTATATATAATATAAATTATAAATTTAATTGGAAATATATAATATAGATATGCAATAAAAAATTACTTTTTTTTACATTATAACCTAGCATATCCATTTTTCATTATTATTTAATGCGTGTATGGATTTTTTTGACAGTATTTTTTTAACATTACCCTGTACTAAAATAGATCAATTTACGGAAAAAGAAAACAACCAAAAATGCTAATATACAGTGGGGCAAAAAAGTATTTAGTCAGTGAGCAATAGTGCAAGTTCCACCACTTAAAAAGATGAGAGGCGTCTGTAATTTACATCATAGGTAGACCTCAACTATGGGAGACAAACTGAGAAAAAAAAATCCAGAAAATCACATTGTCTGTTTTTTTTAACATTTTATTTGCATATTATGGTGGAAAATAAGTATTTGGTCAGAAACAAACAATCAAGATTTCTGGCTCTCACAGACCTGTAACTTCTTCTTTAAGAGGCTCCTCTGTCCTCCACTCATTACCTGTAGTAATGGCACCTGTTTAAACTTGTTATCAGTATAAAAAGACACCTGTGCACACCCTCAAACAGTCTGACTCCAAACTCCACTATGGTGAACACCAAAGAGCTGTAAAAGGACACCAGAAACAAAATTGTAGCCCTGCACCAGGCTGGGAAGACTGAATCTGCAATAGCCAACCAGCTTGGAGTGAAGAAATCAACAGTGGGAGCAATAATTAGAAAATGGAAGACATACAAGACCACTGATAATCTCCCTCGATCTGGGGCTCCACGCAAAATCCCACCCCGTGGGGTCAGAATGATCACAAGAACGGTGAGCAAAAATCCCAGAACCACGCGGGGGGACCTAGTGAATGAACTGCAGAGAGCTGGGACCAATGTAACAAGGCCTACCAT
Source organism: Ranitomeya imitator (assembly GCF_032444005.1). NCBI lineage: Eukaryota > Metazoa > Chordata > Amphibia > Anura > Dendrobatidae > Ranitomeya > Ranitomeya imitator. The sequence goes on along the minus strand of NC_091290.1, from coordinate 119,233,413 downwards.
AAGTAACACACTACGCCACCATGGACTCAGATCCTGCAGTGCCAGACGTGTCCCGCTGCTTAAGCCAGTACATGTCCGGGCCCGTCTGAAGTTTGCTAGAGAGCATTTGGATGATCCAGAGGAGTTTTGGGAGAATGTCCTATGGTCTGATGAAACCAAACTGGAACTGTTTGGTAGAAACACAACTTGTCGTGTTTGGAGGAAAAAGAATACTGAGTTGCATCCATCAAACACCATACCTACTGTAAAGCATGGTGGTGGAAACATCATGCTTTGGGGCTGTTTCTCTGCAAAGGGGCCAGGACAACTGATCCGAGTACATGAAAGAATGAATGGGGCCATGTATCGTGAGATTTTGAGTGCAAGCCTCCTTCCATCAGCAAGGGCATTGAAGATGAAACGTGGCTGGGTCTTTCAACATGACAATGATCCAAAGCACACCGCCAGGGCAACGAAGGAGTGGCTTCGTAAGAAGCATTTCAAGGTCCTGGAGTGGCCTAGCCAGTCTCCAGATCTCAACCCTATAGAAAACCTTTGGAGGGAGTTGAAAGTCCGTGTTGCCAAGCGAAAAGCCAAAAACATCACTGCTCTAGAGGAGATCTGCATGGAGGAATGGGCCAACATACCAACAACAGTGTGTGGCAACCTTGTGAAGACTTACAGAAAACGTTTGGCTGCTGTCATTGCCAACAAAGGATATATTACAAAGTATTGAGATGAAATTTTGTTTCTGACCAAATACTTATTTTCCACCATAATATGCAAATAAAATGTTAAAAAAACACACAATGTGATTTTCTGGATTTTTTTTTTTCTCAGTTTGTCTCCCATAGTTGAGGTCTACCTATGATGTAAATTACAGACGCCTCTCATCTTTTTAAGTGGTGGAACTTGCACTATTGCTGACTGACTAAATACTTTTTTGCCCCACTGTATATTTATAATTCAGAATATGTTTAAAAGGTTAAACGATGCATGTGAAAATGTCATCATCCCAGATTTAAGAATAATTAACCTGTCACTTATCAATCTCATCTATGTAGCGATAGATGAATACCTAGATCTACCAGTGTGTGTAAACTGAATATTGATCCTTTAGATAAAACAATTGTGTGGCCCACAAATCTTGAGTTTACAGTACCATGTTAACCTATGGGAAACGAAATCCGCAGTGCACATGCTGTGGAAAAAAACGTGCGGAAAAGCAGCGGTTTATTTTCCGCAGCATGTCAATTCTTTGTGCGGATTCCGCTGCGGTTTTACACCTGCTCCAATAGAAAACTGCAGGTGTAAAGCCGCAGTAGAAACCACGATAAATCCGCAGGAAAAAACGTAGCTGTTTTGCACTGCGGTTTTTCCAAATCCGCTGCGGAAAAATCCGCCGTCCTCCAGAATACGTGTGCACATACCGTAAATCTCCCAGCATTCATTGTTTTCTTGCTGCCCTACAGAGATCTTGGTCTGGTCCCACTTCAGTATAGGAGATCAGATTAGACTATGTCAGCTTGTTGACTGTCTCCAATTATGACAATCAGAACTGTAAATGCAACACTGAGATTTATAAGAAATACAATGTGCTTACAGACTATATGTTTTTAGATTGATTTTCAACTGATTGCACAACCAGTATGGTGCGTCAGCCAGTATGGACTCTCTCCACATCAGAGAAGATGTAAATCAGTCTTTGAAAATAAATTATTAGTTTTATTGTGTAATGGCCGTACCTTTATACTGCTGTTGTTTGAGCAGCCCCTTAACCCCAACTTTGAAGTTTCCGTCAATTGACGACCGGTTAGAGCAGAAGAAAGACACAGGTTTGTGATGTTCTATGATCTCCAGGACTTGCCGGAGTGTTCGTATATTTTATACCCTTAATGAATAAAGGCGTTCTATACATAAAGTTGAGCGGCTCATACATAATTGCAAATAGCAGAATTCATAGCTACATGATACGTAAAAGACCGGCACCCAGCTTCTTTACTATTAGCAGCCATTTACGAAGTATGAGTGGCGCAGGGAGCCGAAATAAGTAATTACTGACTACGATGTTCATGTTGATAGAGCATCAGTGACTGTGGGCAGGCTCCACCCATGTGCAGGCTCCACCCATATGCAGGCTCCACCCATGCGCAGGCTCCACCCATGCACAGGCTCCACCCATGCACAGGCTCCACCCATGCACAGGCTCCACCCATGCACAGGCTCCACCCATGCACAGGCACCACCCATGCGCAGGCTCCATCCATGCGCAGGCTCCACCCATGCACTTACTTCAGAGGAATTCTGCTATAGTTTGGGTGTTTAGGCCTGGAAGGTAATATTCTAAAGTGCAAGTGATTATAGGGGGTCTTCAGTTCATCCGTCTGTATTAGTTTACGTGTGATTAATGCGTGTTTTCTCCAAGTGATAGATAAGTGGTAGTGTTTTCATTGACTCGTCAGAGATTATCACCATTGACAAGTTGATCCCCGCGTTTTTTTGTGTAGGCTTGTGTATGGCTCGCTGTTAGATCCGTGCAGTACAATGTCTGCGCATAAATGTTAAGCTTTCACCGAACGCTTCCTGTGGATTTTGTAATCTGTAAGCAAGGCTCATCTGACATTTTGTTGCTTCAGGGATGTAGAAAATTGGCTGGTAGGGAAGAAAAATAGCTTCTTATTTAAAATGTCTGCCTGCCGTTCATCCCTGGAGGTCCAGCCGGTTTCTAAGCTATTGGCTGGGTGTGACTGACGTGCCATGTTCTGAGCAGAAAGTCCTCTTTATGAGCTTCATTCATGGTGGTCTTTATGGCTTCATCTCCACCATTAGTTTTATTTCTTCGAAATGCGGAAATCTGCAAAGGGTCGTAACAAATTTTTCGTTAGCGTGGCATTCGGTCGGACAGACTCTCCACAGGATCGATTGGTGGGCTCATGCTCCATAACCATAATGGTCCCCAAAGGTTCAGCAGGAGGCCACCTTATTGGGAGATGGTTTTGGAGCCAATCACTATGGTCTAGATATCTAGTCTATCTTCTAGACCTTATGTCCTGGGTGTTCATTGACAACCATAAAAATTTTCATGGAGTTAAAAGTAGACCATCACAAGTTCTGTATAGATGGAGGGTTGTCCATGGAGTTAAAAGTAGACCATCACAAGTTCTGTATAGATGGTGGGTTGTCCATGGAGTTAAAAGTAGACCTTCACAAGTTCTGTATAGATGGAGGGTTGTCCATGGAGTTAAAAGTAGACCTTCACAAGTTCTGTATAGATGGAGGGTTGTCCCGCGAAATAATTCCTTCCGATGGGCCTAGTAAAACCCGAGTTGAGTCACCGCTGAAGATGAAAGGGGGCTATCAGGTGAAACTAGATTGGAAGGTACTGGAAATTGGAAAGTTGGGTATTATGGGTCTTTGGGGTCTTTGGCCTTTTGGCTTTACAGCTTAGTTTTTAAAAATTAAAAGTGGCTGGACAATACCTGTAATTTTTTTTTAGAAGGACTCGACACAACTCAACAGCGTCTTAAGGGATTCGGCTCCTTTAAAGAGTTGATCTGGTGCATGAGGAGAGGGGTGAAGAGACGTAACTGTATATCGGTCAGAAAAAATTCCTACATGACATCCGAGGCCCAGCAAATATTATGTATTGACCCTTTTCTGATTCATGGGTCCATGCCGAGTGCTTACTGGCCATCGGGTAATTGCTTTGACACCTTTGCTCCCTACCTACCCCTTGTCAAATTGGATGGGACCATATTCCTGGACAAGCCCTCTAAATCTAAATTTAAGTTGTTTATTATAGAAAGCTATATGAGATACTGGGTTATTAAAATTTGCAAAGTCTTTACTGCGTAATCTGAATTGTTACCGAGGTTAAATCATATCAAGGATTGGATGCAAATGAAAGGTTAAGTTGGACTGAAATATGGAGTTTCTGAAATTTCTGCCTTTCATATGCATACATGCTGGGAGTGCTTCCCTTCTTTTCCCCCCGGGAGCAGAGATTTGGTTAAGCACCAGATGACCTCTTGGGCAGGGTAGCAAGGTTAATCACCAAAGTAAAATTGCAAAAATTAATTACAAAAGGAGCGTATGCTGATTAATCTGGAGACCTTACATCTGTTCCACAAGTCTGACACCCCTCGGGCAGCATGGTTATCCTGAAGACCAACAGAAAGCAGACTGTCAATTGTGTTTCCCTCCAACATGTAAATAATGCATTTCTTATGACTTGCAATATTGGGTTTTATCCCATAAGAGGTTTTTTTTTTTTTTAATTTTAAGGGATGATTTCTACATAGGATGTTTTTGTATTTGATTGTATATGATATTTTAAAGAGAACCTGTCACCAGGTGAAAAGTAGCTAGTCTTTTTTTTCTCTTGTTGCATTTTTTCTTCCCACTGTTTACCTGAGTACACAACGTTTTGTATTTTTAAAATCTGCCATACGGTTCCAGAGATATAGTCGTCTTAACGTAGCACAACTTTTAATGGTCTTTACCTAGGGGGCGTGGCTCACTGCTATAAGACACGCCCCAGAGGATCCTGTGAGCCACGCCCTCACAATAAAAAATAGAATATCTCTGGAACCGTATGGCGGATTGAAAAATAATAAAAAGCTACATACTCTAAAGAACAGCAGGAATAAAACAGGAGCAAAGACCGGTCACTGTTCTCCTGGTGACAGGTGTTTTTCTTTTTTTTTGTTCCATGTGTTATGTTTGTTGTTTAAGAAAGTCATGACTTTTTTTTTTGCTTTTAAACTTTTTTTGTACTTTTTATCCCAGTGATGGAATTGGATACAAGGGAATACAGCTGGATTAAATAAAACCGGAGGACATAAGCTAAAACTCGTCAACTAAATCGGTCTTCTTCCGCCTTTGCGTAGTAGCTGCCCCACTTCACCCGTGCTGTCAACCCTCACAACAAAATCTGTGGCAAATTAGTGCTAGATGCTTGTAATTAGCATAAGTGATTGGCATGCCGGAGTGAGGACGTTGGTGGAACGGCTAATTATGGTTATTATCTGTTTTTTATTTAGCGCCAACATTCTAGGCAGCTGTTCGTTAGGAGTAGATCACTCACATTCTCGCCTACCCTGGTGGAGCTTACGACCTAAAGTGTCACCCAACTGCTACTCTCCGCTTTGACTTTTATCGAAAACCTCTTCTACCAGCTGTGTTTTTTTTTTTTCTTCCTTAATCTAAAATGAAATCCAAAAAGTGTATTACATCCATGATACTGGGACCTCTTCTCCACTGCGTCGTTAATGTTCTTCTGATGGTTTGCGATGGACTTATTCTATTTTGGCTTCCAAGATCCCCGCTATGAACTCGGCTTGTCAATGCAGTCAAAGACTCCAAATTTCCAATAAAATTTAGGTTTTTTTCCCCCCTTAAATCACTTGGCTTTGACTCCATTCTCAAGTTCCGTCTTGGAGTTTTTGATGACCATACATGATTGCTCAATGGGTAATATCATGGTGGCCAGGCTAGCAGCTTGGCAATCTGTTTTTGTTCCTACTGAATACAGAAGATTTGCCGCTGCAGTTTTGCATGTGGAAAATCCTTTTTTTGTTGTGGTATGACCGAAGTGGATGAAAATTTGGAAAAATTGACCTGTGGAATGAATTTTAACGGATGTGTGGGTTTTTTTTTTTTTTTTTTGTAATGCAAATTTTTACTGCTAATTTTAATTTATCCATTCTTACGGTTTTCTTTTGTGAAGGCTTTTGGAGCAGATCTGCTCTATAATCCTCATCAAAAACGACTCATCTTATTCATTTCAATATAAAATCCACTTTGCTGTTCATCCAATTAGTATTTGAGTGTTTTTTCCCCCCTCAAAGATGTTTTGAGAACCTCACATGACACATCGCTGCTTTTGAGACTGATTCCATATTGAATCTATTCCAAATTTAACACGGATTAAATTTGTGTTTCTGATAGTGGATTCCTCTTGGAAAACTGATAAGATTCTTTCACCTCCCCAAAAAAACAAACAGTTGAAATCTGCAGCATTTCCTTTATGAAATATACAACAAAAATACGTTTTTTGGGGGGGCTCAGTGCAGTTTTCATTGTGGATCCTGCACCATAACATGGCGTACCTGTGCCGCAATGCTGCACCTACAGGTTTGTTCCTATGAGACTTGTTTGGTGCTGAATTTCTGCTGAAAATTTGCCCCGCCATGGTTTGGATATACCGCAGACGTTCATTTTTTCAATACAATTCCGCGATGATATCTTCGGACTTGTATTGAAAAATATTCTGATTTTAGGACCATTATCTATCCATCTTTTTTTTTTTTTTTTGTGTTTCTCGATACTGTATGTCTCAATGACTCGTCTGCCATGGTTATATTTCCGGGGGACACTCCGTTTCTCGTGCATCCACCTTTCTCTGCTCCGGGGGCTTCTGCAATAGTCTCATTATGTGCATTGTCTCCGACTCCGATCACCAAAACTGCTGCACTCACAGATCACTGTTCCAACATTAGTGACGTCGTATGATGTGATTTTAATTCTTTTTCTAGTTCCCTAGCAACCGACTGTCCTTACGCCGTCTCCCGTGGGTTTAACTCAGAATAGCAGCCTTATCCAGTGCCGGCATGTGTGGATGCGAGTCTCCAGGCCTCGTTCCTAGATTCTGCGTCTGAAGCATCATATTCCTTCCTCTTTATTTTACTCCCCCCCCCCCCCCCCCAAAAAAAAAAAAAAAAAAAAGTGTCCTCATTTTTCCGTCACAACTGACGCGCAGGAATTTTTTTTTAAGCCTCAATTTGTAAAATTGCTGCTCCGTTTTGTTGCCCGTAGTCCCGACAGAAATGCACAGCGACCTAGAATGATGAGCTTTATGGTTTTCATTGACCCAGAGATCTGTAAATTGCCCAAGATTGTACTTTATACCCATTCAATACAAGTCAGAAAGGGTTTTGATTACTCTTCAGATCCATTCTTTAAAGGGTTATTTTCTCTAAACCCAAAAAATGAAGTTGCCTCCTAAAGGATAAAGGATAACTTAATGACCCCTTTGGACAACCATTGATCTAGAGAATTGGGCTCTTGCCAATGATTGAGGTGGAACATGACCAGCTCCGAACCATTCAAGACTGGACTCTGAAATCTCATCTAAGAGTTCGAGACCTGTTTTATAAGATTGGGTTAGCGGGGTTCTTAGTGATCAAACCTCCAGCGATCAGCACAATCTCACCCTACCTTCTAGGCCAGTGATGGTGAACCTTTTAGAGATCGAGTGCCCAAACTTCAATCTAGACCCCACTTATTTATCGCAAAGTGCCAACGTGGTAATTGAACCTGAATACTGAGGTTTTAGTTTAGAAAAAAACAACTTATACATTAGCGAGCTATAGAGTCTGTATCAAATGGCTTGTAAGCGCTGCACTCCAAGCCTAAGATGCTAACCACTGATTGCGGTGGAGGTCTGTTCTTGAGAATGGAGAGGGTTTTCAGTCAAAAGTAAAATTGCAAAGTTGTTTTTACAACCTCTTTACAATTGTAACCCTTTATCATGATGGGAATAACCCTGTGAGCCAGGGATGTCAAATACACAGAGGGCTCCATACAATATAATGGCTCCACATGTTGCTCCATATAGTATAATGGCTCCACATGGTGCTTCATACAGTAGAATGGCTCCACATGTTGCTCCATACAGTAGAATGGCCCCACATGTTGCTCCATACAGTATAAAGGCCCCACATGTTGCTCTATACAGTATAATAGCTCCACATGGTGCTCCATACAGTATAATGCCTCCACATGGTGCTCTGTACAGTATAATGGCTTCACATGGTGCTCTATACAGTATAATGGCTCCACATGTTGCTCCGTACAGTATAATGGCCCCAAATGTTGCTCCATACAATATAATGGCTCCGCATGGTGCTACCATACAGTATAATGGCTTCACTTGGTACTCTATACAGTATAATGGCTCCACATGGTGCTCCGTACAGTATAATGGCTTCACTTGGTACTCTATACAGTATAATGGCTCCACATGTTGCGCCGTACAGTATAATGGCTCCACATGGTGCTCCGTACAGTATAATAGCTTCACTTGGTACTCTATACAGTAGAATGGCTCCACATGTTGCGCCGTACAGTATAATGGCTCCACATGGTGCTCCGTACAGTATAATAGCTTCACTTGGTACTCTATACAGTATAATGGCTCCACATGTTGCGCCGTACAGTATAATGGCTCCACATGGTGCTCCGTACAGTATAATAGCTTCACTTGGTACTCTATACAGTATAATGGCTCCACATGTTGCTCCGTACAGTATAATGGCTCCACATGGTGCTCCGTACAGTATAATGGCTCCACATGTTGCTCTATACAGTATAATGGCTCCACATGGTGCTCCGTACAGTATAATGGCTTCACTTGGTACTCTATACAGTATAATGGCTCCACATGTTGCGCCGTACAGTATAATGGCTCCGCATGGTGCTCCATACAATATAATGGCTCCACATGGTGCTCTGTACAGTATAATGGCTCCACATGTTGCTCCATACAGTATAATAGCTCCACATGATGCTCCACACAGTAAAATAGCTCCACATGGTGCTCCATCCAGTATAATGGCCCCACATGTTGCTCCATACAGTATAATGGCTCCACATGGTGCTCCATACAGTATAATAGTCCCCCATAAAAAAAATCCTGTTTCTCCGCTGCTCTGATCTCTAAATACATCATAGTCCTATCTGTGGGCGCACGCACCATCCCCTCAGCACTATCACTGCAGCCACTCTTCTCTGCACGTGCACCATCCCCTCACCACTAGCGCCGCCATCCTCAGCCCTCTCAGCACGCGAATGGCCTGATGGAACAGCACACATCCTCATTGTACCCTGCACATGCAGAGCAGAGTTGCGGTGGCGCTAGTGCTGAGGGGATGGCGCGCACCATAACGCTACCACTGCTCTAGGGGATAACTTTTATGGAGTGGAGGGGAATACTGCTTTAATCACTAGTGACCACTTAGGTTTGCTCACTTTTGTTGACTTAAAACGGAATAAGTCACCAGGTTTTTGCTGCCCCATTTGAAAGCACCATGATGTAGGGGCACAGACCCTGATTCCAGCGATGTGTAACTCACTGGTCTGCTTGTTACAGTCTTGATAAAAGCACTGTTTTATCTACTGCAGATCTACCAGTCCTCTAAATTCTGAGCTCTGTATAACCCCTCCCACACCTCTGATATGCAGCTTTTTGTGTACACTGTGCATAGGCAGAAAGCTACCAGTCAGCCGTGGGGGCAGGGTGGACCACATGGCAGCAGGTTTACTAGTCCTCTAGTGATAATCTCTTGCTGATAAAACTGTGATTTTAGAAGAACTACAGGAAGAAACTAAGTAAGTGAAACATCACTGGAGTCAGGGTCTCTGTCTCTCCTTTATGCTGCTCTCAGATTAGGTGATAGTCATGCGTTTGGCCAGCTTAAAGGAAATCTATCGACAGCTATTTGCTCTGACTCCCCCATATACGTGCACGCTCAGCAGATATTTTTGTATTGAACGGGGTAAGAGGAGGAAAGCGCCACCAGCCATTATCCCCCTTACAAAAAATGATCAGATGTTTAAAGTTCCAACAGCCCGATTCTTTTCTCCCCTGACATCAAATGTTGGGACCTCGGGAGGCCCCAATACGCATCAGATGTCTGTCCACTAAATAAAATATCTTATTATTTGTAGAAAATACAAATATATACAACTTACTAATACGCTTGTATAAGAAAGGTGCTCTGATCACAAGATATGTTGGCTCCACTCTGTGTCTGACACCACCGATCTTCCTTCGTCGGCACGTGGCCATTGCTGTGTGTTGCCAGACAGAACCTGGGATTGGTGCAGATGTCTTCAGATATGGACATCTTTTTTAATCCAAATATATACAGTTGTCATGAATCTAATTTGCATCGGGGTTGAATAATTTTTGTTACCAAAATTTACAATAATTTAAGTAACAACTAATATAACAAGTGGTTTATCCAACTAAAATTGCCACTTTTAATAACCCCTTCATGGCAAGTGTCTTTAGTACTAGGTAGAGCAGATCTGCTGCAAATGTAATGCATAGCTAAACACCGGCTTTAGGCAGCAACTCCAGAACCTTCCAGGACATTTATGGAAACCAGGCCTTGGTGGACTGTGAGATATGCCTCGGATTATTCTCCTGTTGGCCGGTTCAATGACGCCCGAGCTTCATCTTCACAGAAGACGTGATGTTTTCTCCTAGGACTTTCTGAGACTTAATTGAATCCATCTTGCTCTCCACATGCTGTAGGTTTCCAGGCAGAAGCAAAGCAGCCATAGAACATCACCACGATCACCGCCATGCTTCACTGTAGGCTCACCAAGCCACCATCATGCGTCGCTGTAGCCATCACGGAGCCACCACCTTGCTTTACCGTAGTCCCCACCGTGCCACTACCATCCTTCACTGTAATCATCACCGAGCTACCACCGTGCTTCGCTGGAAACATCACCAAGCCACCACCATGCTTCACTGTAGGCTCACCAAGCCACCATCGTGCGTCACTGTAGACATCACTGAGCCACCACCTTGCTTTACCATAGTCCCCATCGTGCCACCACCATCCTTCACTGTAGGCATCACAGAGCCACCACCGTGCTTCACTGTATAAATCACCAAGCCAGCACCATGCTTTGCCGTAAACATCACCAAACCAACATCATGCTTCGCTGTAGACCTTACTGAGCTACCGACATACTTCAATGTAGGCATCATCAAGCCACTGCCATGATTCATTATAGGAGTCACTGAGCCACAGACAGCCATGCTTCACTCTAGGCATCACCAAGCCACCACCATTCTCTACTGTAGGCAGGGTGTTCTTTTCTGTGTATACTTCATATGTCATCCTCCAACAGACCTCTGCTCTGTAGGCCCCAAAAATTCCAGTTTTGCTTTCCACAGAACAGAAACTCAAACCTTCTGTGGCTTATAAGATTTTAAGCATATTGGAGCCTACTTTTCTTTTGCTTTTTGGTCAGTAGAGGTTTTTTTTTTTTTTTTTTAAGGACAAGGGCTTTTAGTATGAACCTTGCAGTGCAAACTGACATCTCAGTGTCTGCTGCAACCAAACCTTGCTGCAGGTCTTTTGCACCTTCCTCCTCCGGAATCTGGTGGCAACTTTTTTGGTCCACTCTTAACCACTCAAGTATGTTCGTGAACTGCCATAACAGCTAAGGGGGGCTCTACGATGTGCTAAAAATGCTTGTCCTGAAGGGGTGAATAATTCTGAGACTGCAGTAGTCATTAGAAGCGCCATTTGGAAAGAATTTGGAGAACGCACTTGACCTATTGAGATACGTAAATTGTTCGTGTTTGGTTTTGTTTATGCAAACAGCAGAAAGTTTGTACATTTTGCTAAAAATTTGCCAAATTTTCACCAAAGGTTAAAATAGTTCTGATTTCAGCTACATTCATTTTTCATGGACCAGCCATTGAACTATAGAAAAAATAAATGTGATCCATAGGATTTTGGGGAAAAATCCAATACAGCTGCTGTAGATTGTATTCCTTTTTGCTGCAAGGATCACCACGAATGCAGCATCCACAAGGCATGAAAGGGTTACCCAGTGTCCTTGAAGGGACTGTAGGAGAAGATTAGAGTTGCCAGCTTTTCACTGACTCTTTGCAATAAAGGGTTTGATTGGCACATGAGGTCCGAACCTTAAGGGATCACTCTACAGCTTCAAGATCAATTACCAAACCCTGCTGCGCGCACAATGGAGAAGTGCCGCCTAAACAAATCCCGGCATCGCTTACACATCGTAATATATTATGTCAGGACTTGTGAAATGTACCCGTCATTGGCAAACGCTTTCATTACCAGGTTTAGAAACATTTGGCAGGAAAATCTACACCTCAGCACTTTTAACATTTATGATGTCGTTTCAGCAGAGGAGATCGAATAGTTTCAGCCCAGCCTTGGATCCATTGTGAAGATTGTCTTTAGAGAATTGAATTTTTTAAGGGGGGGAGGGGGCCTTGATCGCCGCACTGCAGAAATGTCATTCATGCCGCTCTTTATGGCAGCCTGTATTCTCGTCTTATGAGCTGCAGCGTATAGGTTGTCAGAAAACAGGCCTGAAGCTGGAGTCCATTGTTGCTCAGTTTTTTTGGAACACTCACATTATAGAGTTGATATCGACTTATAATATTTGGAGATTGATTTATATACCCTGCTCAAAAAAAAATAAAGGGAACACTAAAATCCCAGATATCACTGAATGAATTATTCCAGTTGCAAATCTTTATTCATTACATAGTGGGATGCATTGAAAACAAGAACACATAAAAATGTAAATCAAAATGAATATCCCATGGACGCCTGAATTTGGAATGATACTTAAAACCAAAGTGTAAAATCAAATTACAGTCTGATCCAACTTCAGTGAAAATGCCTCATCAGGAGCATGCCCAGGCATTGTAGGAGGTAATACAGGCACGTGGAGGCCACACACACTACTGAGCATCATTTCCTTGTCTTGAGGCATTTCCACTGAAGATGGATCAACCTGTACTTTGATTTTCCACTTTATTTTGAGTATTGTTCCAAATCCAGACCTCCATGGGGTATCAATTTTGATTTACATTGATAATTCTTAAGTTTTATTGTTCTCAATGCATTCCGCTATGTAATGAATAAAGATTTACAACGGGATTATTTAATTCAGTGATATCTAGGATGTGGGATTTATAATGCAGGAGAATGAGCTTGCAAATAAAAATAAAATGTGTGTGTGTGTGTGTGTGTGTGTATATATATATATATATATATATATATATATATATATATATATATATATATATATATATATATATATATATATATATATATATACACACACAGTGGGGCAAAAAAGTATTTAGTCAGTCAGCAATAGTGCAAGTTCCACCACTTAAAAAGATGAGAGGCGTCTGTAATTTACATCATAGGTAGACCTCAACTATGGGAGACAAACTGAGAAAAAAAAAATCCAGAAAATCACATTGTCTGTTTTTTTAACATTTTATTTGCATATTATGGTGGAAAATAAGTATTTGGTCAGAAACAAAATTTCATCTCAATACTTTGTAATATATCCTTTGTTGGCAATGACAGAGGTCAAACGTTTTCTGTAAGTCTTCACAAGGTTGCCACACACTGTTGTTGGTATGTTGGCCCATTCCTCCATGCAGATCTCCTCTAGAGCAGTGATGTTTTTGGCTTTTCGCTTGGCAACACGGACTTTCAATTCCCTCCAAAGGTTTTCTATAGGGTTGAGATCTGGAGACTGGCTAGGCCACTCCAGGACCTTGAAATGCTTCTTACGAAGCCACTCCTTCGTTGCCCTGGCGGTGTGCTTTGGATCATTGTCATGTTGAAAAACCCATCCACGTTTCATCTTCAATGCCCTTGCTGATGGAAGGAGGTTTGCACTCAAAATCTCACGATACATGGCCCCATTCATTCTTTCATGTACCCGGATCAGTCGTCCTGGCCCCTTTGCAGAGAAACAGCCCCAAAGCATGATGTTTCCACCACCATGCTTTACAGTAGGTATGGCGTTTGATGGATGCAACTCAGTATTCTTTTTCCTCCAAACACGACAAGTTGTGTTTCTACCAAACAGTTCCAGTTTGGTTTCATCAGACCATAGGACATTCTCCCAAAACTCCTCTGGATCATCCAAATGCCTTCTAGCAAACTTCAGACGGGCCCGGACATGTACTGGCTTAAGCAGTGGGACACGTCTGGCACTGCAGGATCTGAGTCCATGGTGGCGTAGTGTGTTACTTATGGTAGGCCTTGTTACATTGGTCCCAGCTCTCTGCAGTTCATTCACTAGGTCCCCCCGCGTGGTTCTGGGATTTTTGCTCACTGTTGTTGTGATCATTCTGACCCCACGGGGTGGGATTTTGTGTGGAGCCCCAGATCGAGGGAGATTATCAGTGGTCTTGTATGTCTTCCATTTTCTAATTATTGCTCCCACTGTTGATTTCTTCACTCCAAGCTGGTTGGCTATTGCAGATTCAGTCTTCCCAGCCTGGTGCAGGGCTACAATTTTGTTTCTGGTGTCCTTTGACAGCTCTTTGGTCTTCACCATAGTGGAGTTTGGAGTCAGACTGTTTGAGGGTGTGCACAGGTGTCTTTTTTATACTGATAACAAGTTTAAACAGGTGCCATTACTACAGGTAATGAGTGGAGGAAAGAGGAGACTCTTAAAGAAGAAGTTACAGGTCTGTGAGAGCCAAAAAAACTTAATTGTTTGTTTCTGACCAAATACTTATTTTCCACCATAATATGCAAAAAAAATGATAAAAAAACAGACAATGTGATTTTCTGGATTTTTTTTCTCAGTTTGTCTCCCATAGTTGAGGTCTACCTATGATGTAAATTACAGACGCCTCTCATCTTTTTAAGTGGTGGAACTTGCACTATTGCTGACTGACTAAATACTTTTTTGCCCCACTGTATATATATATATATAATTTTTTTTTTTTGTAAACGTACCACTGTCAATGGGCTGTATAGTAGCTGATCCCTATGCAGGTGGCGGTTTTTTTGTTTTATTTATTTTTTTAAAGTATCCTTTTTTATTTTCTAAAAATGTTGACATCACAACACAACCAGCACACACACAATTGCTATTTGTCTTCATTACCAAGTTTTGGCGCAGTTTGTATATGTATACCGTATGTCACCGCACCCCCCTGTTCAAGGTTTGGTAATGGTAAGAGAAAGTGCTGAAGATCATAATCTTTCTTGGTGATGTGTAAACTCTGCATTAGTAACCAGCCTGCCATTCACAAAGAATTGCTATGTGCCCGTCAAACAGGGCAACCATTGATCTGCCAGCGAACGGAACGCCTCTCCTGGGGCCTCTCGGCTAGTAGAAGATCCTCACTCCGTTGCCAAGTATTCATCCTGACGACATACTTGTTTGCTCGTACAGGATATGCCTCACCCTCCGCAGACCCACCATGGCGCCTGTAAAGGAGGGCACTTTTTTTTTTCCAGTTTAAACAAGGGGGTCCTGGGGTACATCCTGTTTAATGCCAATGAGCATAGCGTCCTGCGGAGAGCATAGCGCCCTGCGGTCACCAGTTGTCATTCCCTTCCATTTGTGGATGGATTTAGTGTCTTTTCTGATTCTGTGTCATTTATACTTTGACTTTTTTGAGGTCTTAGTAGTCAAGAAACTGTGGCGTAGTAGTGGTGGCTTGCGTTATCCTTCGGTAAGAAGAGTCCTTTCATGGTGGTCTTTCATTTCTCCTCTTCTCGATGTTTCGCAGTCAAGGATGTCCTCTTATTTCTGTCCAATTTTGTTTTTTAGCTCTGCATGTGCAAGTACAATAAATGGGAAATTCAGTATGTGGTAAGGTGATGCATAGCCTGGTGGCCAAGCTGCCCCGACCGCCGGGCAGCACTTAGTTCCAGATATTAGTCATTAGGTGCAGCCTGCCCTCCCTGCTTCCTCACCCATGCATATATTGTAGCCTAGCCTTCCATGTACATAAATGTTTGATGTTTCTGATGAAAAGTCATAAAACCAGGTCATCAGGTGCAGTGTTTTCTTCAGTCTCCAGCCATCCAAGCAAATGCATAGTGACGAGCGTCTGCAGGAGCGGGCCGAGCATCAAACAGCAGAAGCACTGAATTTATGTCTTCATTCAAAGCCTCCATTTCAGGTCGATGATTGATTGTTGCCTTCAGGGTTGAAGAACAAAGGTCGCCACGATGATGCGAAACCTGGCGTTTTAATGTTATATTAAAGGGTATTTCCTAATAGAAGGAACAGCGTTGTCTTCTTCTTCCTTGATCTTCCTAGAACTTCCTACATTCCGGAATGTTGACCCGATCACGTTAGGTAGGCCCCTCTAAATAGATACAAGACATGTCATCTGGTCCCGTGATTTAGACTTTAATCCAAGAGGATCATACAGACCTCTGCTTGCTTTAGTGTAGATTTAAGACACATCCATATTTAGATTTTTTGCCAAAAAATTAGCAAAGATTGAGTACGGTTTTGGCCGTAGACCACAAACACGACCATTAACATGGTCGAAAATAGTGCTGCATTGCCTTCAGAAATGTAGAAAAGTGGTGCCTTCAGAAAAGTGGTGCTCAGACAGTCCTAAAGGGAACCTGTCAAACTTTTACTCCATTAGTATGATTGTGGAGCCCTTTAAAATACAAGCAAGTCAGTCCTTTTATCACCCAAAAGCCTTCTCCAGCAGCGAGATGAGTTGAGTTGTATCTGGAAGTGCATTGGGGCATCACGATTCACTTTTGGCTTCTCAGCCTCAGCTCTGGTTCCTACCCAGCAGCACCCTCCCTTGGATGATTGGCAGGTCGGTGGCTATGTACCAGAGCACATGACCAGTCAATCATCCAGGTAGGTACTAGCTAGGTAGGTTCTAGAACGTGAGGCTGAGAAGCTTAAAGGACATCTTGATGCCCCAATTCACTTCCAGACACATCTTCAAAACTGTTTTTCTTGCTGATGGAGCAATGTTTTGGGGTCATATAGGAATCTTCTGGCTTATTGTTTAAGGGACTACGCAGCCGTATAATTTTTTTTTTTGGGTGGGGGGAGCAAGAATTTCCCTCTGAAACTTCCAATACGCGTGGAGAGTACAACGGTTCTAGATGCCTTTTTGGCAGCAGCCTTTTCTCTACGAGAACAAAATGATCAAACCTATTGACATATAACATGCCCGAGCCTTCTCCTGCCCCGGACATCAAGTCTACAAAACCAATAGAAGTCATCGCTGATCAGGAAGTTACATCTAAAAGTCCTTTATTCCTCCATATAGTAATGACCGCAGCAACGTTTTGACCTGTATGGTCTTTTTCAAGCGGCCATGCCTACTCGGAGTACCTGATGTCAAGTCGACGCTAGCGTGCAAATGGCGTAATGGCTCATTGCTCCATCTGACGACCCCCTCGACCAAGAGAGTGTGGCTTATGGGATGTTGTGGGCGTGTCTTTAGGTGGATCTGCGTTTATTACCCTGTGAACCACTCCCCCTTGGTCAAGATCAGAAAAATTGGCACTATTAAAAAAAACAAAAAAAAAAAAACCCTCTCTGGAACCCTAACACACTTTGGAGATGGTTACAAGCCTCCTTTAAGTAATACAGTTAAATGGATTTGTGTGAAGCCCTCTTGGTATCGGATACAGAGCGCCCTGCTGAATGTGCCGCCATATTGGCGGAGTGCTGGTACACACCCTGCTTGTGCTTTTCTATGCATCATTCCTCTTCGTGTTTTTTTTTCTTTCTCTTCCTCCCTTTCCTATTCATTTTTCACACATATCTTCCGCTGGGCTCGGGCGGCCGGGAGATGAAATAGAAATGTTGCCATGGAAACGAAGCTCATTAATGGAGCTTCTCTTGAGTCTGCACCCAAGTGCTTTCTGGCGATGAGGACAGAGAGGCCCGGCATTCAGCCCCTTGTAATGAGGCCGGTCGTCACCCGCACTTCTATAAACCCAATTATATTCACATCATTCTGTGCTGCGGTTGTACACCCAGGAATTCCAGAAGAAACGTCTTCCCGAAAATGTGCTGCAGCCTGGGCGGTGATGTAATTGGGAAACGTGAAGGAAATCTCCGATTCTTAGGAATTGACATGGTAAAATAGGGCAAGAAAACAGATGAGGAGCGCTGCGACAACGCTGCCCCTAGTGGGCAAACCTTCACCTGCCCAAATAGAGATGATGCCAGCAGCGCAGATGCTGCCCCTACGGCAACTGGGAATATCCTGGCTGATCTAGTCAGCCGTCCTGGCTGCAAAATAGTGGTCCTTGGTGTTGAAAAGAGTCTGTCGGCACAAAATGACTGTTCAAACCAAGCATAGGCACTCAGTTGCTCCCTTTGGGTGACCAAACTGTTAAATGCACCTTCTCACCGACTTACTTTGCATCTCTCTTGCTCCGGTAAAGGCAGAGCCATTCTTTTAAGAAAAGAGGAGGGAACCTGGGCTTGGTTTGAACAGTCATTTTTATGCTGGCACGCTCCTTTTTTTTTTTCTTTAAATAAAAAAGTCTTAACAGTTGGAATCCCGATTAGAAAAACATATATAAATACTTTTGGAACCGTATGGCATAGACTGGTCAGTGGACCCCAAAGGAAGGTTTTATCACCACTCGTTAGTTAATGATGTGATAAATTCAGCAAGCATTAGGATATCTGTGCGCTATATTGAATAATGCTACACCTAGTGCAGGTGCCCGCCGATTATTGCAGCGCAGTGCACTCACGGGGCCTCATACTTTCCTGCAGGATGTAACCTGTACATTATTCTAACATTCCTAAATTCAGCTATCGCTAGGATATCTGTGTGCTATATACAATAATGTTACACCTTGTGCAGGTACCAGCCGAGTATTGCAGCACAGTGCACTCCCGCGACCTCGTGGTTTCCTGCAGGATGTAACCTGTGCATTATTCTTCCGTTCCTAAATTCAGCGATCGTTAGATTATGTGCTCTATATGGAATAATGTTACACTTTGTGCAGGTACCAGCCGAGTATTGCAGCACAGTGCACTCCCGTGGCCTCATTTTTTCCTGCAGGATGTAACCTCTGCATTTTTCCTCTGTTCCTAAATTCAGCTATCGCTAGGATATCTGTGTGCTATATACAATAATGTTACACCCAGTGCAGGTACCAGCTGAGTATTGCAGCACAGTGCACTTCCGCGGCCTTGTGCTTTCCTGCGGGATGTAACCTGTGTATTATTCTTCCGTTCCTAAATTCAGCGATCGATAGATTATGTGCTCTATATGGAATAATGTTACACCTAGTGCAGGTACAAGCAGAGTATTGCAGCACAGTGCACTCCCGTGGCCTCATGCTTTCCTGCGGGATGTAACCCGTGCATTATTCTTCCGTTCCTAAATTCAGCGATCATTAGGATATCTGTGCTCCATATGGAATAATGTTACACCTAGTGCAGGTACCAGCCGAGTATTGCTGCACAGTGCACTCCCGTGGCCTCGTGCTTTCCTGCGGGATGTAACCTGTGCATTATTCTTCCGTTCCTAAATTCAGCGATCGCTAGGATATCTGTGCTCTATATGGAATAATGTTACGCCTTGTGCAGGTACCAGCCGAGTATTGCAGCACAGTGCACTCCTGTGGCCTCATGCTTTCCTGCGGGATGTAACCTGTGCATTATTCTTCCGTTCCCATATAGTAAGCTTTCATTTCCAGTTTCAGGACAGCCTCATGCACTCCTTGCAAAAAATATCTGCAGCGGTTTTGAGATCCGCACCATGGCAATTCATGCTGCAGATGTCTTTGCAGTGTGGATACTGCAGCAACTTTTCTGCTGCGATGTACCCCAAAAAGTCCGGGGTTTTCTGCTATCAGCACTTCGTTCTGAGAACTACCATATTTTTCCGACCATAAGACACACTTTTTTTCCTCCAAATTTGGGAGGAAAGTGTGGGTGCGTCTTATGGTACGGATGTAGCATGTGGAGAGGGGGGCAGCAGTGAGTGTGATCGCACTGTTATCCCACTTCAGGATGTCCCTGCTGCCCAGAATCACCACTGGGGAAACCAGGTGGTCCCCATGATTAAGTGCAGTGAATATTCATTAGCTACTCCCCACCCACCTATCAGCTGAGTGGTAAGCCCGAGCAGCAAATGAATACTGTACTTAAGCAGGGACACACATGGCTTCTCCAGCTCTGATTCCTGCAGCAGCTGGGGAGGTCTGTGTGTCCGGGGGAGAGGAGGCAGCAGCAGCAGGGGCCAGAGGAGAGAGGAGATCGCTGCATACCTGCCTGCCATGCCTGGGCTGGACGCCAAGTGCTGTGCACAAACAGGACCTGTTTGATGTCAGGAGTGGGCGGGCTGGAGCATTACATAGCAGCTCAGAGCCCTCCCTCTTCTTGACATCATCACAGGTCCTTCAGGCTCTCCACTAGAATCTGCAGCTTCCTCATAACCTGTGCTGTGGAAAGGAAAGGAGGGAAGGCTCTGTGTGCAGTCATGGGATGCTTTTACCTCACCACAGTGTGGCTGGCTGCCACATTTAAGAGGTTAGTCTTTACAAAACACAATAAAGCACTCTGCCACTCCTTTGGTGAACTATAACTCCCAGCATGTCATAGGATCTGCAGGACATGCTGGGAGTTATAGTTCTCCCATGGGATTTTAAAGCAGCACTCCAGTGTTTTGCAGTGCTGGAGTGGTGCTTTCAATATAAGCCCTGTGCCCCCATTCTTATACTCACCCTCCAGCATCTTCAAATAGTACTGTACAGACACCACACTGGTCCCGCAGCTTCGAACATAATAACATACTATTATATATAATAACACCACATGAGGTTTAACAATGATAAATGTAAGGTTATACACATGGGAAGAAGGAATCAATATCACCATTACACACTGAATGGAAAACCACTGGGTAAATCTGACAGGGAGAAGGACTTTGGGATCCTAGTTAATGATAAACTTACCTGGAGCAGCCAGTGCCTGGCAGCAGCTGCCAAGGCAAACAGGATCATGGGGTGCATTAAAAGAGGTCTGGATACACATGATGAGAGCATTATACTGCCTCTGTACAAATCCCTAGTTAGACCGCACATGGAGTACTGTGTCCAGTTTTGGGCACCGGTGCTCAGGAAGGTTACAATGGAACTAGAGAGAGTACAAAGGAGGGCAACAAAATTAATAAAGGGGATGGGAGAACTACAATACCCAGATAGATTAGCGAAATTAGGATTATTTAGTCTAGAAAAAAGACGACTGAGGGGCGATCTAATAACCATGTATAAGTATATAAGGGGACAATACAAATATCTCGCTGAGGATCTGTTTATACCAAGGAAGGTGACGGGCACAAGGGGGCATTCTTTGCGTCTGGAGGAGAGAAGGTTTTTCCACCAACATAGAAGAGGATTCTTTACTGTTAGGGCAGTGAGAATCTGGAATTGCTTGCCTGAGGAGGTGGTGATGGCGAACTCAGTCGAGGGGTTCAAGAGAGGCCTGGATGTCTTCCTGGAGCAGAACAATATTGTATCATACAATTAGGTTCTGTAGAAGGACGTAGATCTGGGGATTTATTATGATGGAATATAGGCTGAACTGGATGGACAAATGTCTTTTTTCGGCCTTACTAACTATGTTACTATGTTACATATAATAGTATGTTATTTATGTTATTAAATATTTTACCACTTTTTTTGCTTCAAATATTTTTTTCCCAATTTTCCACCTCTAAAACCTGGGTGCGCCTTATAGTCCGGTGCGTCTTATAGTCCGAAAAATACGGTAATTACCCCTGTGTTGTCTCTGCCACGTTTGCTGCCTCTAAGCTTTTTCCATGAAATGGACCCCTGCTCCCATATTTGAAGAAGCTGGCAGACAGATGGCGAGGGCACAGTCTAAAGGCAGGAGGGGCAGCGTGACGGCACGCGGGGGGACAGGAAGCTGGAAATGAGGCCCAATGCAAGATATGTATTTCAAATGTAAATTCTGCCCAGTGCGCTCAGGGAGGGGGATTTGTGCTAAAGGTTAGACCCAGCATGGATCCTGCCCTGCAGAGAGAAGGGCTTGAGCCGTGCCGCTTGCACACAACTAATTGGACTCTGGGATCTAATGAAGCCACTCATTGAGGTGTTAGTGCTTGGGAATTGGGGCTGGGGTCACTTCATGTAACTCACATTGCTTCCACACAGGTTGCTTCTCCCAATTAAAGGTACACAGAAATGCAAATATTTAAAGCGTCTACGTATGCTGTCAATCATCTGTGTGATGCCCATCTAGAAGGACACTCCTTACACCTCATATTTCAGTTTTCTTTGTATAACACATATTATAGATTTCCATCTCCTACTTTGGGGTTTAGTGTAATCTGAGGTTATGCTTAGCATTAAGGTTGCCAACCCGTCGCATGCGTGAAAAATTGGGTCATTTGCAGCTTGTCTATGATGGACAGGCTGTGAAAAATGAGGTCATTTAAGGTCTGTCCGTTATGTCGATGTGAAACGTTAGACATAGTTGGACAGGTCCCTAATGATCCCATTTTTCATTGTATGTCCAGTTGTCATCCTCACAGTGGTCACCACATTCATTTAGTCACAAGTAGTTGAATTTAGTGTAGGATTTTGTAAATTAGTGATGGAGTTACCAGTTATAACATTGGTGACTGTATCTGATTGTTAAAACTGCTGGACAGTCCCGAGTTTGGGTATTAAAAAAATAAAAAAATATATATATATATATACAGTGGGGCAAAAAAGTATTTAGTCAGTCAGCAATAGTGCAAGTTCCACCACTTAAAAAGATGAGAGGCGTCTGTAATTTACATCATAGTTAGACCTCAACTATGGGAGACAAGCTGAGAAAAAAAAATCCAGAAAATCACATTGTCTGTTTTTTTATCATTTTTTTTGCATATTATGGTGGAAAATAAGTATTTGGTCAGAAACAAACAGTCAAGATTTCTGGCTCTCACAGATCTGTAACTTCTTCTTTAAGAGTCTCCTCTTTCCTCCACTCATTACCTGTAGTAATGGCACCTGTTTAAACTTGTTATCAGTATAAAAAGACACCTGTGCACACCCTCA